>NC_056522.1:330686641-330840771 GCF_019175285.1 Sceloporus undulatus
AACTTTGTGAGCCGCCCCGATTGTTCTCAGAGGGGCGGGATACAAATAAATATTATTATTATTATTATTATTATTATTATTATTATTATTATTATTATTATATATCCTACATTTAAGCCTTTTCCAAGTGTCCAGGAGGAATAACAAAACATCCTCTATTTTGAGCCATAAACCTATCCTTGTGTCATCTAGTGCCTCTAGCTCAACAGATTTAGAACCATAGAATCGTAGAATTGGAAGAGACCACAAGGGCCATCCTGTCCAACCCCCTGCCATGCAGGAACTCTCAGTCAAAGCATACTGACAGATGGCCATCCAGCCTCTGTTTAAAGACCTCCAAGGAGGGAGACTTCACCACTCTTTGAGGAATTGTGTTCCACTGTTGAACAGCTCTTACTGTCAGGAAGTTCCTTCTAATGTTGAGGTGGAATCTCTTTTCCTGTAGCTTGAATCCATTGTTCCGGGTCCTGTTCACTGGAGCAACAGAAAACAAGCTTACTCCCTCCTCAATATGACATCCCTTCAAGTATTTAAACAGGGCTATCATATCACCTCTTTACCTTCTCTTCTCCAGGCTAAACACCCCAGCTCCCTAAGGCATTCCTCATAAGGCATGGTTTCCAGACCCTTCACAATTTTAGTTGTCCTCCTTTGGACATTCTCCAGTTATTACTGCCCCAGCTGCTGCAAAGGGCTGTGGAGAAGGCTGTCACTAATCATGTGGCGTTTGTTTTTTGTTTTTTTGACAGAGGTGTGGAAAGAAAAGGAGAATCTGGGTTGTTCAAGCAGATCAGTGAGAGCGGGGTGTGTTTGTCAAAGTGTATGATTTGGGTTCAGAAAGAAGCAAGTGGCATGAGAGAGGAAATCAGAAAACAAAAGATAGCATAAATTTAAGAATAGATTCAGTCAAGTGTTTGTTGCTAGTGATGTACAGTTTTAAGCATTTGTTTTGCTCAGAGTTTTATAAGTATATTGCAAGCCAACAAGGATCTTAACCAAGTTAAGGTCTTCAGAAAAATATGGTTGAGTACATAGTATGGTATATATAACATAGCTATAAATAAACTGTATGAAATGAATTTATATTTATATTAGTGTTTTTAGCTTTTATTTGGTTATGTCATCCATTTTTATTGAACCTGCTACATTTTGTGGTGCCTTGTCCTCCTTTGTGATTAGGACATCTGGTCACCCACTGGTAATCGCTTCAGTCTGAGTCAACCACTGTAAAATAACAGACTTCAGCCCTATGTGTTTCTCAGGAACTTTTAGTGAGAAACATACAGAAATAAAGTATTGTAATTCAAGCTTAGTATAGTTATATTAACATCAAACACTTTGCAGGCTTTTAAAACACTCTTTATCCTACTCCCTCTTTTAAACCAGCCATCTTTTAAATGCATTCTCTCACAGTGGCTGCATCTGCACTGCAGAAATAATCCAGTTTGACAACACTTTAACTGCCAGGGCTCAATGCTATGGAATTCTGGAAACTGTAGTTTGTTGTGAGCTTTGCAAACTACAAACCCCAGAATTCCATAGCATTGAGCCATGGCAGTCAATGTGACATCAAACAGGATTATTTCTGCAGTGTGGATGCAGCCGGAGACTCCTAGAAACAAAATTAGTTACAGTTATTATGAAATATGTTGTAAAAGCACCATCAGTTGCAAATTCCTTGTTTTCACCTTTACAGTCAGCATATGTCATAAGGTCTTGTGATTTTTAGAGTAACACCAGTAATAATTACTATTGCTACTACTGTTGTTATCAGTAATTCATATCAAAATATGGCATTTGCATTGACTTATCAATGTAAGGCTTGACAATATCTTTATTTTTATTGTACAGAATTCTGGAAAATGCTGGAAAATAAATGCCTTAAATCCATGTCTTGGAAATAGCAAAATTAACACTAAAGAATTAACTGCCTCCACATATATTTTTTCTTTATATAGGTATAGCTGAATTTTGCAGATCAAAGAATAAGTAGGTGGGAATGAAAGCCCAAGGGAAAAAGTGTCTCATCTCCATCAGAACTAAAGAGTTACTTATATGTGTTGCAGGAGTGGGAAATAGTATCTTTAAGATGAGGTAGCCCTCAGGCATCTTTCAGACACTTTAAACTCAACCTACTGGGTTTTTTTTGCCAGTAATAACATCAAATTCATTCCACAGTACAGCTACATCTTGAATACCTTTCTGAACATTCGTTAAAACAGAGAGAGAGAGTGAGATTTTATTTGCAAGACCAATGTAGAGAAAATAAATCCAGGGAAATTTTAAAACATAATATATAATTTTTCTAGGCCATATAGTTAAGTTATTGTTTCCTATTAATAAAAAACCAATGAAGAATGAGATTCATTTTGGAATCAGTAGAGCAATGAGGAAAAACCATGCAGTCCTCCAGATGTGGTTGAACAGCAGGTCCCAGCAGCTGTAGCCTGCATAACCAGTGGATAAGAATGCTAGGAGCTGCAATCCAACATCTGGTGAGCCCCACATTTCCCATCGACAGATAGAAATTAATGCTGTTTTTCTAAAGTTGTTGCTGTTGTTGTTTGCCATCAGTTCATCTTAGACCTATGGTGACCCTATGAATGAGGCTGCATCTGCACTGCAGAAATATTCCAGTCTGACAACATTTTAACTACCATGGTGCAATACTATGGAATTCTGGGAATTGTAGTTTGTTGTGGCACCTGAGCTTTCTGACAGAAAAAGGTAAAGAGTTTTCCCAGAGTCCCATAGCACTGAGCCATGGCAGTTAAAGCAGTGTCCAACAGGATTATTTCTGCAGTGCAAATGCATCCTGAGAGACTTCCAAGCAGCTCTGTTCAGATCTTTTAAATTCAGGATCTTGGTTTACTTTATGGAGTTAATTAATCTGTAGTGTGGACTTCATCTTTTCTTAATGCCCTCTACTTTTGCAAGCATTATCTTCTTTTCAAATCATTCATTTGATCTCATTATTGGCTCAATCAACAATACCCCCAGTTTAGTCATTTTGGCTTCTAGAGAGAGCTGATTTTGATTTATAACTGAACAAAGGTATAGAAAATCTTACATATTTTGAGAGTTTTGGGCAGATCTAGCCTGATTAAAAAGATCAGAAAGTCCCACATTTTCCCCCTGTTCCTTCCAGTTTTATTTGGAAGATCCATACACATTTTGTTTGTTCCAGAATATTTTCTGTCAGTTCCTGGTATGATCAGAGACCTTTTATACCTATTTCCCAGGTTGGTTTATTTTAATCCAGTATAAAATTGGAAAGAACAGAAACAAAATTTGAGACTTTTCAACGTAAATCCTTTACAGTCATTATTTTTGTTCTCTTAACATCAGGTTATAACTCTGTTTTTCCATTTCCTTCTTTAATTTTCACTAGAAGTTGCTCCAAGTATTTAAAAAAAAACTCCATGTTTGTTTTTCATGCAGAATAAGTCCTGAACTGCAACAATTCCCATCCATCCAGGATTCTCCTCATCAATGGTTTGAATATGTTCAGATCTTCTTTCCAACCCTTGAAGTGGTCAGGTGAGGATCTGAGGGACGATTTCTCCTTTGGTGCATCAGTTTCCCTTTATAAAAAGTGACCAAACTGTCCTTTCCAGTTATGATGGTAGGCTATTACAAGCATAAAATAGGCCAGAGGAACATTAAATAGCAGTTTGTGCACTTGGTGGTTTTGAGTGGGTGGGTTCAAGTTGGTCATTTTAGCCTCAGGAGGGTCTAGATTGTCTATAGGGCCCTGGAGGTTGTGTTGGGGTCCTTGGAGGAATTTCACTATCCCTTTTGCAGTCCCTGTTTTCCCTTCTCCAGAGGGCTGGGGAACCATCCTATGGCAAATGAGTTGGGATTAGGATTTCAGAGTAAAAACTAGAGGCAGCTCCTGTATCTTTAATGGTTGGGTAGAAGAGGATTCAGCAGGGTGCGGCTTGTTACCTAGTTGCGTGAAAAGCTGCAGGCTGCTTGTTACCTGGTTGCTGATATTTCCTTTTCTATAGCATGTTAAAGGTACAGGAGTCAGCTCCAATTTTCAGTCTAGCAATCTTCAAGGGGGCACATAGGGAGCAAAGAAGGAGAAAGCCTCATTGCATGAGAGGACTCCCTCCTTGCATGATGTTGGATTCTGTTCGATATAATAAAATGAATACCAATAAATAACTAAAAAGAGAAAAGCAGTACTAGCAGCCTGCTCCTCCTCTGTTCACTGCTACTTCAGCATGAGCTAAAATAGAAGTAAATGAGCTTGCAAAGAGGCTTGAACTGGTGTATTAAGTGTTCTTTCTGACAGAAATGTTGTTAGGCTTCTTGCCCAGCTTGAGTGCTGGTTGTTTTGGTGGCTGCTGTTACCTAACCCAGGGCCTTAATTGTCTCTGTCAGTCACTGACATGATGCACTTCTTCATCATGGGTGTGATTATAAACCATTACTTTCCCAAGGAAAGGCCCTCTGCTTTCCTCTAGCCTCTCAGCTCTTTTGTGGAACATTTCGTGTGTCAGAAAGAATTCCTCAGACTTTTGCAATAATGTACCAAGGTGGCAAACTGACAGTTTGAAAAGCCAGGTTTCATTTCACAAAGGCTTTTAAGCTGTCTTGGAAGTGAAACTCGCAGACATTTCAGTCAGTGTCTCTAGACTTCCCTTTGAGGAGGCTTTCTTTTCCTAAATGCCATGAAAATATTTATTTTTAAAGTATTTACACATTCACAGTCATCTGTGCATTTCGATATTAGAAGCAGCATTTTAATGGGTAATTGAGAAGCATGATTTCCTGGCAAATAGGCACAGGTAGATGTGATCTTTTGGCAAACATATTTAGGTGGTGGCAGAGAGTTCGCCGTGTGTTATCATTTACATCAAATAGAAAAAAAATTTTCCACAAGGTTACATCTGTTTACACTATTTTATTATCTGTTGAATAGTATGATATGAAGGGTTTTTATTGCAGTTTAGTTAAAGAAGAGCCAAGCTTGTGATGGAAGTGTCAATCAGTATTTAGTCATACAGTATCTATTTCTATTTCTGTTCTGCTTAGTACAGAAGGGCTATTATAGTCTACATTACGGCACAGCTCATTGGGATATAGATATCCTTGAGGGGAAGGATTTATTTTGAAAGGAGATCTTCAACATAACAAGAGACACCATTTAGACATTTTTAAAAGTACACTCAGGAAGGTACATAAAAGTAAAATGCAGCAATGATCATGGTAAAAACTGGGTTTTGCACTTTGACAGCATACCCCCCCATTTAATGAAACAATTTGTGGAGCTAAAAAATCAGTGATGCTATTAATGGCTTATCCAGTTGTTAATTCCAACCTGAGCAGGCCAATTGAATCATTCAGATTTACATGAGTACTTATTTACCATTCAGCAACTGAGTCAAATTTAGACGAATATTTTATTATCTAAATATTTTTAATTGTTACGGACAAAGTTTTCCTTGATTATTTAAATAATAGAGTCTGAACTGGGAATGCAATGATAGTGTAACAAATAAAAGAGACAGAGTACTGGTGCTGCCATGAAACAAAATGTGGTGAATTTCTTCAGGTCGGATAAAGGAAATGAACCTTTCACACTACACAAATGTAGTGCCATGATTCTATTTTAACTGCCACAGTTCCATCTTATGGTATCCAGTGATTTGCACTTTAGAAAGGGATATTTAGAGTTCTGAGGCAGAATGCTTTAGTGATTTACCAAACTATAAACTCCAGGTTTCCATAGGATGAAGCAATAACTGTTAAAATAGAATCATTGTGCTATAATTGCAAGCATGCCCTCTGTGTTTGAAAGGCTGAGCAAGACTTGTATAAGCATTAGTTCTAGTGGTGAGTCAAGTCACTGTTTGAGAAGCAAACTGTTTTGAGATTGATGAGGACACAGGCCTTGCACTCAGGTTTATGAACAAAATGGCAAGGCAGAGAAGAAAAGCAGAGTGGAAGCCTGGTTGTCAAAGTGAAAAGTGGACCTTGAATACAGTTGTGAAAACAAGGAAATTTAAGGCGTTGTTTGCTATCTGGTTGCATGATTAGCAACACTTGCTGAAATGTCATCTTCTACACAACCATTAAAGGTACAAGAGCCCTCATCAGGTCTCACTCTGGTAACCCATGTAGAATAGGTAGAAGGGACAAGTGGACACTGGGTTAAGGATCATTCTACCTTTGAGTAAGGTGACTATGTTGTGTGGGGTAATGACCTTGTGATGTTCAATCACCTGTGAACATCACAGGGAGCTGAGTATGTTTAGCCTGGAGAAGCGAAGGTTAAGAAGTGATATGATAGCCCTGTCAGATGAAGCAAACTTGTTTTCTGCTGCTCCAGAGAATAGGATACGGAGCAGTGGATGCAAGCTCCAGGAAAAGAGATTCCACCTCAACATTAAGAGGAGCTTCCTGACAGTAAGAGCTGTGCAACAGTTGAACACACTCCTTTGGAGTGTAGTGTAGTCTCTTTATTTGGAGGTCTTTAAACAGAGGCTGGATGGCCATCTTTCAGGGGTGTTTTGATTGTGTATTCTTGCATGGCAGGGGTTTGGAGTTGATGGCCCTTAAGATCTCTTCC
The DNA here is from genome assembly GCF_019175285.1 of Sceloporus undulatus. NCBI lineage: Eukaryota > Metazoa > Chordata > Lepidosauria > Squamata > Phrynosomatidae > Sceloporus > Sceloporus undulatus. The sequence goes on from NC_056522.1 coordinate 330,693,222, forward strand.
AACTCTCTGATTCTAATCTCTGTGCTTAATCAGATCACAAATATACTGATATATTTACATTAAGTTTTTAAATATCTTGTTAAATTGTTTATTTTTTTAACTTATACTTTTTAAATGTTGCTTTATTATCTGTACCCTTGTGATATTTATGTATAGGATCTAGATATAAATATTTTTTTAAAAATAGACGACATTCCTAAATATTGCTGAGCCCCTGTGAACAAGCATAAGATGTCTTACAATAACACTTTCTTAAGCACTTATTAGACAACATATCAAATCTCATTACTAGACTGTGTGATCATTAAAGAATTCATCTTCCAACCTTATTTATTAATAACATATTATTACTACTACTATTAGGATTCATATTATTATTTTTTCTTTTTAAAAAATCTGTTTCAGAGAAACAAAAGAAACCTGAGTTCCCATCATACTTTGTTCTTTATAGCTGCTTCAGAGACATAAAAGGAAAAGGACGCATGAAGCTGGACATTTAAATGCCACTTATATTGCATTTAGGTGGAACAACATGTTATAAACTCTACCGGTAGAAGTGAGAACATTTATTACAAGCTGGTTCTTCATGCCCCCTTTTGTGAGCAAGGAAAAGGGAGCTGGCAAATTAAATTAACAAAATGGCTTCCCTGCAGCCTCTGATTGGTATAGCTTTTAGTGGATTATATAAAAATGGTGTCAGATTTGCTGCTGCTGACGATTTCACCTTTAAGAATATTTTCTTCACTGTTGGAAAAGAAATTGGTTGCACCTAGAATGAATAGAAATGTCATGCTGTTTGTCTAAACAGCTAAAAGGCCTGATAAAACAATTGGAAATGAAGTTTCTATTGATGATTTATTGTATATTTAGTTGTCTCCCACTGACTAACTGGATAATGGAATGTGTTTTAATGCATCCCTTTTTCTTCAACTTCTCTAGACTTAATGTAAGGACCATAAGCTTGTTTTTTTTTTTTTTTTTACAGTGATGCTATTAATCAGACCTGGACAACAAGGATAACTGAGGTATCCTTAACTTTCCAAAAGAGATAATATTTTACTACAGTTTTAATCTTAAATATGCAAACCAGTTTTATATGAAATGTTCAAATAATAATGTGGGTAGAATTCACAGAGAAACCCTACAATTCAATTTCCACTGGCATGAGGTTTTTTTCATACTTGACGTTTTATGCCAAGGATGGGTAAAGAGTAGCCCTGGGGCTATGTACAACACCCATCTGCCATTTTTGTGACCTAAAATATGCCTTTATTGCAAAGAAGGTGAACTGCCTTTTCTGTAAGTCACCATACATGATAATTCATCTTAAGGAGAGATCAACTTTCCCCCACAAAAACGATTGAGTTAAAAAAATAATAACATGAGAAGTGAATTTCTGGCTGATTCCATTTTGACTCTCCCCAATATTTTGGCTGTTTAAATAGCCCCCAGAGGCTCCCCAGGAACAAAACATTGGTACAGTGAATGCAGTGAAGGTTCTCACTTTTATTTTATACTACCTTTAAGTTTGTCCTCTGTGCTAAGGAACAAGTTCAGATAAACATTTTAGATGACAGGCTTGCTACCTCCTGCAATGTTTCAGAAATGGGAACTAAAGGATATGATATTGTCAACTGCAGTCACACCATTTGTCCATGGTGAGCCATATCATTCCAACATGCTTAAACAAAACAAAACAAAAACAAAAAAACAGTGGAGATGGTGGGAATTCATCACCAGAGCTGTTTGCTTCAGCTCGCCCATAACAACCAGTGTGTTGCACAGTCTCCTGCAGCAGATATGTGTGAATAACCCCATGTGTCCTACCCTAAACTACACAGAGAAAAGAAGTTGATAGAAAATAACTCTTCCATGGCACTTTGGAGGCCTCATTATTTACTGTCACCTCCCACTGCTGCTGCTTCCCAGTAACTTCTCTTCTGGAGATTCTCTCCCACATTCACCAGTGGAATTATCAGCACTATTCTGCTGAAGCAGCCATTACTCCCTAAGAAGATGGATGACTTTAATCTGGTGGTCTCCATTTGATGGATGATAGTCTCCTAAACGTTTTACTCCAAGGCTGTGACACACTCATATCCCCTCATTGCATTAAGCTGTGTATCCAACAGCTCACAAAACCCCCCAAACCTTTTAAAAATGAAAGAATTAAGGCAATATCAAAACCGAAATTAATGCTCCAGACCATCCAGGACCATAAACAGGGATGGCTTCAAGCCCTGCAACTTGTGAACATCAATTGGAAATGGCCAAAGACAAGCCAACATGTTCTGAGAAGGCCCTCGCCCTTGTGTCCACGTGTTCTTAGCCTCACTGCACCCAGTCACATCCTCCTCATATTGCATAGCCACCATTACTATAGTACACAGTAAGTGCATGCAGTACATGTAGCAGTCCTCATCCATCCAGCTTAGGGTAAGCACAAACAGTTATGTCTGCCAGAATTCTTTGGCATTATTTTCCTTTGCTTCGTTCTTTACAACCTTTTTTATATGCCGCTAAGTTTTAACCACAATTTATCCACAGGTCATATCAAATTCCATAATGCTGGCCCAAAGCTGCCCTCGATTAATACATGAGGTCAACTTATAATCGAGTAGATATGATAAGTAAGTTGAGGCAGGGACCATTTTGATCCTCAGTGGCTAACACTTGTTCTATCAGACACAATACCTTCCTGGGAAATCTATAAAAGCTGCTATGCTTGTTAGTCTTCATTTTTATTTTTTGTTGAACAAAAAGCCATAAAAAACAACTTTCCCCAACTATCCAATTGTTTTTGGAACCGTCCAGGATTCTTTTATGAGAAAACCTAATCAAATTGAAGATCTAATCTCCATAGATGACTCACTCTCTCCTCTCCCACCATCTTTATTGTTGATCAATACCATACCCAGCAATCCTGGGTCTCTAAAATACCTTGGTCTCTAAAAGCAATCATAAATACCTGTATAGGAGATGGAATCACATTTTCTCAGGACCTGTTTGATCCTTAGTCCACATGTGACAGGACTGTAACTCCCCTCATCTCTCACCATTGACTTTGCTGAAGAAAGTGCTTATGTTTTTATGCTACCTTCACTGCTCTGAAAATGTTACATTTGTTCACCACTCTAATTAATGAAGAGGAGTCTCAATCTGAGTACCATTTCTGTTTCTTCCAATCCTCTTAATTAAAATGTTAGAATGTGGTACTAGAATTTTGTTCCAGACATTCAACCTACTTGCCCTAATATTAACATTTATCAATATTTTCTTCTTCATTAAGTATCTGATTCTTGCCCATCCAGAAACATCTTTTTTTTAACACCTTAACAATTACCATTGATTAGAAGTCATGGCACTTATGATTTTGTTTGGTGGATCTTTGAAAGAAACAAGTGAATAAACACAATTAGTAAAGCCTCACAAAATTCTCTATAGGCATTTGTTTTGCAAGTATAATTTTGTTTTGATAGTAGTGCAGTAATGTAGTAACGAATATTCCACAAGGTACTATTGTCAAATGACCAAAAAAACTCCCCTGAAAATTAGGAAGCACTACGTGAGGTTCTGACAAAGGTTGGGCTTTAGAGACCTTCTTCCTCTTATCTGATGGACGGTGCAAGAGTGTTCCTATAAAATTGCCAATTTGGTGGTTGGCATGGTGTGTAAATATTCTGGATTAGTAGAAAGCACAGCAACATTTGAGTTATCTTTCTTTAAGTGCCTTGCTATTATCATACATTTCTTCTATTTTAATAGAAAAATGTTTCTGAATAAAGCTCGTACCACATTTCTTAATATATCCAGCAATTCATGCTTTCATTTTAAACGGCTATGATTACTATAATTTCTTCTAGGTAGCATTTGCCCTTTCCATTATGTAAAAAGTTTGCAGACTAGATTTCCAGCACAGATCAAATCTATTAATCTTATGACTTTTCAGATAGTTTTCAAACTATTTAAAACATTCACTGTGAATAGTGGCTTAAAATCCACAAATGGTTTAGGTTTATATAAGGTGTAACAACTATTCTGCCACCATCTTCTTCTTGTTGTTTAAATTCTTTGGGGGTACAGAAAAATTAGCAGATATGAAAGAGAGGACAGAGCTCTTCTGTCTCAAATAATTTTATCATAGACTTGATTTCTATGAGAAGACATTTCTGTAGGGCAAGTTGCCAGGGCCATCCCTACCATTTAGCAGCTACCTCAGGGGCCCTGTTACACTACATAGTTATAGCACTATAATTTCACTTTAACTGCCATGGCAACATCCTATGTAATCCTGAGATTTGCAGCCAGAAACCCCCAAAATATAAGACTCACAATTCTACAGGATACAGCCAGTTCAGATATATTTACACCCAAGACTCAAGTCTGAAAAAATAAAATCAATGTGATGTACTGGTTAGAATGCATGAATGGAACTTGAAATATACAGTTTCAAGTCCTCATTTAGGTATGAAACTCACTGGGGCCTGTTACAGACTGCCAAAATAAAGCTGCTTTGGGTCTCTTTGGAGGTATGCTGTTTAAATGATGCATGGGTCCTAAGAATCCGGAAGCTGCACCAAAGCTGCACTCCAGTGCTTAGGAATGGAGTGTGGCTTTGGCGCGACCTCCGGACTCTTAGGACCCATGCATCATTTAAATAGCATACCTCCAAAGAGACCCGAAGCAGCTTTATTTTGGCTGTCTGTAACTGGCCTTTGTAACTTTAGGTCCGTTTACACTACACAGTTATGACACAAGGATTCCACTTTAACTGTTATGGTTCCATCCTATGGCATCCTGGGGCATGTAGTCTGGTGACACACTAGAATTTTCTGACAGAATTCTAAGTATCCTTCAGTAAAATGCTGTTCCCAAGAATCTAAATGACAGAACCTTTTAATTACAGAGTCTTTTAATGTAAAGACAATGAATAAAGCCCAGCAGTGGGAGGTGACTGAAAATTTCATGAGGGGCAGAATTCATATTTGAGGGCAGGCTCTCATTTTGCTCTTCCCCCAGTAGTTGCAACACTGCCCCACATGTACATGGAGAGGGGAGAATGGGACTGCTATTATTCATTTTCTAACATGATAACAGCAGTAGATTCCAAACACAGATCTCCAACATCATGTCTTGTTCTTCCCTTTGAATTAGAATCACCATATTAGCCATAAAACTCAGTTTGCATATCACTCTGTTATCTTTAAAAACAATCACTGTTATTCAAGATACGTTGCTGCTTTTACATAAAAAGTACGGCCTTCAGGGATCTAGCAGGCTTCCGTGGCTGCTGCAAGAAAATAAGATTGGGAGGGAAAGATGTGAAAATGTCTGTGCATGTTTACTGTTTATTATACAACCTGTAAAGCTAATTTCCAAGAAAACTTTAAGTAAAACATTAAGATTTATATTCTGACATGACATTAGATCAGAAACTGTTGTTGTAATAGATTTTGCTTATACTGTATATGGAAAAAGTAAAAAATATTCAGGAGGTGCAAATATGAAAGATATAAACACTTATGGCAGATACAAAAAGCTTTGCTGATATATTCTCCTGCTTGGACTTTTGGAGAAATACAAAATAGAGTTTGCTTTTAAGCAAAGCTGGCTATAGAAGGTGTTGCAAGTTGTGTTCAATGAATATGTAATATTCATATTTATATTATGCATCAGGCTGGAAGCTGTTTGTTACCAGAGTCTGCACAGATTGTTAAGAAAGCATACTGTACAGGTAGGGCTGGTGACCTAGACCCCTGTTCATCTTAGAAAAAAGTCAAGCCTCATTTCAAAAATACAAACCAGAAGTATTCCTCAACTCCTCTTTTGGTGACAAGGAAATGGTTTCATTGATGAGAGCAATCAATGCTTAACTATCTTGTCTACCTCCACCTAATGGATACCAGCCAAAATTGCTTCAGATTAGTACTCCCCCTGCCCCATTGTGAGGTATTGCACAGCTCCCAGAGATGCTGGACAGCCCTATCAGGATTTGAAAGAGGGAAAATGTATGTGCTTAACTGGCTTTACCTGAGGTATGCAGCTCCATTGTTCTCTACTGCCCAGACCATCTAAAAGTCATCATCAGTGTCTGAAGGTCATCTTCATCTCTGTCCTTTCAAAGCACATGGAATCCTCCATAAGACACAATTGAGGTCATGTTTTGATCCACCAATCAGTCCTCAAATTGGGAAGAGTTTAAATACAGAGAAAGAGAGACAGAGTTTCTCTCTGAGACCTGCCCTGCCTCCTGCTGCTCTAATTTCCAGCCATCCTAGACTCTTCGTCACATTGGAAGGTGAGAAAATCTCTCTGTGTGTTTTTGTCTATCTCTCTAGCCCCCTTAGATTGGTCAGGAGTAGGATTTTTGGCTCCCATGCTATTTTCCACCTCTTTTACTTTGAGAAACAGCTTGCATTGAGTATAGATTGTTCTGTTGATTTTTGCTACAATCTTTTTCAGGCTTTTTAATCAAGAAATAATTGTTTTTGCTGTAAAATCAGCTTGACCTTAACCTGATTTCTTCGTTTCTACCCCATTCTTACTCACTCTTGTTAATTGTCCATTTTAAAAACCTACAGTCTTTAAGGCCTGTGGAGAATTAGTGCTAGGAGGAGCTCCCCCTGGAAAACAAAACAAAACAGTAAAGCCAGTACACTGCTCTTAACAAAGGGATATCTCCTGCTTGGAAGCTAAATTCTGAAGGAAACTGTTCACCATGTCTGTGTTTTCCTGTAGGAGTTTTAGACTATTTCACTACAAGTTCTAAGCCTGTATTTAATACTTCAGATTGGTATGTTGGGAATTACACTTCATCCTGAATGAAGTGTGATTCAATCCCAAATCACACCCACTCTCTCTGGTTGTTAGCTGAACATTTTCAAGAGAGGATCAGTATTGGCAGCCTGTCCTCATGTCACATGGAAGAACTGCAGTAAACTTCTTAGGAACCTTAGGATTGCTAGGAAACACTGTTCTGAAAATTGCAATATGAAAGCAAGAAAAGCAACTCAGAGACAGCTCGCATAAGTGCAAGTCTCAGATGTAGCAATCACCATCTGTAAAGCTCAGTGCACTAGTGTGTTTCTGTTTGTACGTGCACATATGTGTTCCTCATACAATGATTTATCTGCCACAAGAAAACTATGAATGTCCGACAGTGGAACACACTCCCTCGGAGTATAGTGGAGTCTCCTTCCTTAGAGGTCTTTAAACAGAGGCTGGATGGCCATCTGTTGGGGATGCTTTGATTTGGATTTTCTGCATGGCAGGGGGTTGGACTGGATGGCCCTTGAGGTCTCTTCCAACAGAGCATATTGCACAGAACAGTTAACATGGGATTGAGGAACACACTGACACAATTGGGGTGGACCCCAAGTTCCTCTACCTTTTGTGGGTAACAATGATGAATTGGCACCTCCATCTCTTCATTAAAATCAAGAAGTGAGATGGGAGACAAGGAATCTAGTAGCAACATTAAGATGGATTTCTATCCATGAAGCTCATGATGAAATAAATCAATCTTAAATGTGCTGCTAAAGTCCTTTTATCCCTCCCTTCCTTTTTCATTTTTTTCTGTTGTAACAGAGTAACATGGCTATCTCTTTGAACTCCCATCTCCTCATTTGTCTTTCAATCTTGCCTCACTTATTTTTTCTCCAGTTTTCATTCAGATTTAAATGAGTTTCCCTTAGGTATTTTTTAAAAACATCTTGGCTGCTCCTCTTGGGTGTTTGTTTGCTGACTCATCTCTTCAATATTCAGCACTTTCTTTCATTGATTGATAGAAGAGACTGCTTTCCCAGGTCCTGAGTCAGAGACACTAAGCACCACACAGACAGCCTGGCTGCAGCAGGAAATTTATTGAATCTTAAGTGGTACAGAATCCAAATTCAATACTGCTTCAGTGTAATCTGCTCATTACACTCCAAAATAATTCCAATACAACAGCAAATACTGGTTAAAGTTATGAAGAAAATAAGGATTGTCCTTAGAGATCACATATAAGATAAAACAAAGCAGACAGAATATATATTTTTATGTGAGCTGTTAGTAAATCTTATTTTCCCTTGGGGGAAAAAAAGGTTCTGGAATGAAGCATCTTATGGCTTAGCAAAGGATATAGCCACAGAAAATGAAGCAAGATTTCTTGGTTCTCTACTTTCATGGCCACTCTGGAGAACTATTCAGGAGCCTTTTCAGACTATTCAGTTATAGCACTGTGGTCCCTTTTTAACAGCCATGACAACATCCTATAGAATCCTGGCTTTGTAGTTTGGTGGGGCATTAGAGCTGTCTGGCAGAGAGTTCTAAACACACCTCAACTAAACTGTCAGATGTCCAAGCTGAGTTCAGGAAAGGAAGAGGCACCAGAGATTATATTTCAAGCCTACACCAGATAATGGAACATATTAAAGAATTTCAAAAGATGAAAAGACATGACTCGCTAGAAAAGATGCTTGGTAAGATGGAAGGAAATAGGAAAAGATAGCTAGATTCAATCAGGGAAGCCATGTCCTTTAGTGAGCAAGACCTGAGAAAGGCTGTTGATCATAGGGTGACTTGGAGGTCTCTCGTTCACAGGCTCTTCATAAGTTGACACTGATCTGAAAAAAAATTAACAACAACAAAAAATTCCATCGAATGGAGCCATGCCAATTAAAATAGAATCATTATAATATAACTGGGTTGGAGCATTAATCATAGGAAGGACAATGCCATAATCTGACACTTCCCTCTGTGTTCTCTCTTCCCTCTGTGCTTCACTGCAGTCCTGCTAGTAGTTTAAAGGAAAATGAAATTTTCCTAAACTTTCCCTGTCATAATGAAAAATATTTTAGTATCGAAAGCGGGATACAGACCGCCCAAAAGGGTGGTTTCCCAGCACCCTGGTTTGCTACGCGAGGGAGCCACAACGGACAAACTGCGCAGCTCCCTCGCACAGCAAAAAGTGGGTTCTTTCTGCAGCACAGTTGTGATGCCGCAAGGCACCGATGGCGCACTTGCAGCATCACAAGGGCGCCAAGACGTGCGGACGCTAGGCATCCATCACATCAAAATGGCAGTGCCCGTATGTACAGGGCGCCGCCATTTTGACACCCTCGTCACGTACGAGGGGCAAGGGGCGTCTTAAAGCGCCGCCCCTCGCAAGTCACGACGGCACCCCATAGGGTTCGTCTAGTGAGCACCTTAGTCTAGAATAGGAAATTAAGGTCCATTAGCTTTACAAAAGACTTATTAGCTTTACCACCTGCTGCTGGGGAAGATGTAAATGGCTAGATGTATCATACTGACACATAACATTACAGCTGCCTGAGTTATGAGGTTCTGCTTGGGCTGTGGAAACTGTAATGATGAATGACCATATTTCAACACTTATCACTATACCTTGTTTGGAAAAGAGCTGACTATGTGAGAAACTGGAGCCATAAAAACTGCTTAGTTATTCAGTGTATTATTTCAGGCACAGCATTATCAAAAAATACATGCTTTTACAGCAATGTAATATGAACAATATAAAAGGATGGAATTCAAGAGAGAGGTGCGATATGAAATAACTTTTCTTTTTTTCCTTTTTTTATTGAGAAAACATATAAAGAAGACATAATACAAAACATACAAGACAACAACAAAAACACAATACATAAATGATTATATGATAATCCACATTAGTTTCAAACACTTCCAACATAACACATGGTACCCCGCTTTTATAACACCATTTATATTCTTCCAAATTGGTATTAAATCATCAGCTTCTATGAAAATATATGAATATCACAAATATATTTATGTTATGCAAAAAAGTTAAAACAAGGAGAGTTAGGCAAATTAGACCAAGTTAAGCAGCAGAGGTTATACTACCTTAAGTCCACAGTATCTATCTAAGTATTTCCAATCCTTAATTACAACATTTATGTCTTTATTCCTCAGGCTTTCTGTAAAAATATCCAATTTCTTAGCTTCCCACAACTTAATTAACCATTCCTCTTCAGTTGGTACCACGTTGTTTTTCCAATATTGAGCCTAGAGAATCCTAGCCAGCGTTACCATGTAGAGAATTAGACGTGACAATTTCTTAGCATAGACATCATAACTTTTCACAAGATGAAAGCTACCTTAGTTTTCTTCCAAGTGAAACTAAAGTAAACCTTTTATTATAATTTTTTTTAAAAAACTGAGTGGATCACTATGAATAAGGTGAAATTGTTGTAGGAGCTTGCTGTCCATAGTTATCATAACTCTTTCAGTGTTCATGCATTCATGCTAAATGCCCTAAAGGCACCAGATTTCATCTGAACTTGGAAGCTAAGCAGGATGAGCTCCACTAGTACTTGGATGGGAGACCACCAATGAATACCAGATCTTATAAAATAAACAATCAGCTTCATTTATATATTGCTTCATACTGAACTAACAGTGTCTAAGCGGTTTACAACTGTAAGCCAATTGCCCCCAACAATCCAGGTACTCATTTTAGCGACCTCGGAAGGACGCAAGCCTGAATCAAGCTTGAGCCCTTTCACTGGTATTGAACTTGCAATCTTATGGTTTTTGAGTGAGTGGCTGCAGTGCAGGCATTTAACCACTGCACCAACTGTAAGCCAATTGCCCCCAACAATCTGGGCACTCATTTTAGTGACCTCGGAAGGATGGTCCTCTGATTCCTCTGAGGGAGGAATGATCAAAACCACCTCTGAGTATTTCTTTCATAAGAAAATTCATGGGATGTCTGTAAGTCAACAGGTGACTTAAGGGCAAATGCATACAAACAAAGCTGTGCAATTGAGTAATGTGTCAAAAAAATTCTCTTACAAGAGTGTATGAATCTTAAAATCTTTGTGAGAAGGCTTTCTCTCAGTTCTACCACTATCACAGGTACAACTGGTGAGAACGTAGTAGACAGCTTTCTTGGTGGCTTCTCCCATCCCATGGAACTCCTTTGCACAGGAAGGTAGTCCATTATTTCATCTCTTCCGGCTGACAAGGAAGGACCTTTTTATTTAAACAGATCTTTGTTTTCAGCTGGGTCTCTCCGTGTGGCAGAATGTTCCTTCAGTGGAGTTTGCTGTCCCTTTCTCATGGTTGTGCTTTGAATCGATCTTAAGCTGCTTTAAATAATCTAAAAATATTGTTTCATCTCCCCTTAAAAAAAAACCCCACACTTTTCTACTATTCATTTTTAAAACTATTTTGTTCTCTCTTCCTCTGTAAGCTGCCTTGGATCTCCTATTGAGAGAAAGGCAGGAGATAAATAAAATAAAATAATGAAATTTAATAAAATAAATAATAACATAGTAATTTCCAGTCTTACATCCTACATGTGATCAGCCTCCCATATTCCCTGGCAAACATGCCCCATGATAAGAGATGGCAGCAATTGTAGGGCAATGACATTTTTGAATTTTTGATGGGCAAAGCTCAGCCTAAGGGCCACTTGTTGCTCCAGGGCTGTTTTTGTTCCCTGCAAAGCCCCCAGGTGTCAAAAATGTTCCCCCAAAATGTTCTTGGGGAGAGAATGGGACATTTTTTGGCAAAGTTTTGCCCCTTGGGCTACCTTAGCCTGAGGAGAGACCTTTTTCTAAAACAGGAAATTAAAAAAAGACATTTCCTGTACCTGACATGACAAAGGGAAAAATATAGCAAAAATGCCCCAGTGTTCTCAGAGGGTGTTTGTGGGCATTTCAGGACAATTTTAAATGGTTGTGGTGGGATTATGCAGCCTCCAAGGGGTCCTGGAGGGTTCATGTGACTTTAATCCTCCACCATTGGGTACCCTAATCAGGTGAAATTTTCTTTCTGGATAACACTTTCACTACAAGTTGGAAGCGTGAGAAATAAAGGCCCCCATTCTCACTAGCCCATTTGCTCTGGCTAGAACTGGGTAGATGTGGTTGCCCCATCCCAAATCAGCCCAGCTATAAGTGCCTACTACCCTTTACCTTGATCAGGGCAATTTGCCCCTCTGAAGTTCACCTTGCAGTATCGCTTTAAAATTAGCCTCCTTTGTTGTTAATCAAATTCACTTCTGCTTTTGTCAAAGATGACATATCCTACAGCCATTGGCCAACGGAATGGGTGCTTTGCCCCCTCCTTTTTTTTAAAAAAAAATCTGGTAACAGTGTGCGTGTATTCTGTCAACTTGTCAAATTTAAAAACCTCCAGGTGTGTGTGTGTGTGTGTGTGTTGTGTATATTTGGGTCATTACAGATTATGGCAACCCTAAAACAACCCTATCCTGGGGTTTTCTTGGCAAGATTGGTTCTGAGAAGATTTGCCATTGCCTTTACCCTGAGGCTGAGAGGGTGTGACTTTCCCAAAGTCATGGGTTTTCACAACCTTCCTTCTGAATGCCAGCCTCTAGCTTCCTCTTCGCCTCCAGCCCAGCATTTCCTCCTCTTTGGAACCTCTTCTCTTCCCTTCCCTTCCAGCCCAAAGCATTCACATAATCTGTCATAACAACAACAACAACAACAACAACAACAAATGTTGCTTGCAGGAGAGGTCACCTGAATGCCATCTCTACCACTCCAGAATGCCACCACTCCTTACATACACACATGTAGCACAAGCATTCACACATTGTATCAATTTGCCAAATTGAAAGGGAAACATTTGTATTATTCACATTGTAGCATTTGCCTACTACTGTACACACAAAAAAAATAATTTAAAAAAATGCCACTTGCAAAGTGACCTGCCGTGCCGGCAGCAAGCAAAACAAAGGGAAAGATAGCACAAGCAGACACATTCTATCAATATGTATCAATCTGTAGAAAAAGCATTAACATAATCTGTCAAAAATAAATATACAAAAAAAAAAGAGACAGCGAGAGAGAGAGAGAGAGAGAGAGAGAGAGAGAGCTGCCTGCAAGAAGGGAGGCATGTTCCATCCTCTGCCTTCCCTCTGACCTAATCCCTCCCCTGAACTTAACCCGATCATGACTGGGGCCAAGTTCACATTTGCCAGCAGCAGGGAAGAAACAGGTTTTCCAAAAAGACATGGGAAATAATCCACTTTTGGAAAAATCACTCTAAGAGGGATTTGCCCTCGTTTGGGTGTGTAAAACCCTAATTCTGATGTGTTTAAACCGGTGCCAATGGGAACTTCTGACTTTTAATGCAGGTTACAAATTGGTACAAAAGGTAGTCTGAATGGCCCCAAAGAATGGAGGGAGAGTAGAAACACTCACATATGATAAGAATATTTAATGTGAGCACCACGTTACAGGCAAAGGTAGATATTGGCTAGGGTGAATGAAGACTTACTATGGATGGTTCAAGCCATTCTGCTCCCAGAATGTGGAGTACATAATGGTGCCTCCTTCAATAATTTATTCAAGTCCAGGTACATAATTCTCAAAGCCAGTACATTTTTTGTACTGGAGTCAAAAGAACCTTCACACATTTCCCCCATATTTTGCATTAAAGACAAATCAATTAACAGTTTACTGCATTTTCATGAGACCCTTTCTTTACTGCCTATATGTATTTCCCCTAAATTTATGCATTTCCACCATCTTCTAAAGTATTTAGATGCATTTTTCACATGTATGTATTTTCCTGATGTATACATGGTTTCATGCACATTTTTGATTCTTCATGGAAGAATATTGAAAATCTTGGAAAAGTATGGATCCCTGAATCAAGACGTACTTTGTCTCACTGCCAGTCCCAGATGGTGAAAAATGAATCTTTTGATCTTACAATGTAAACCCAATGAATTTCTTTCCCATCCTTTTGCATTGCTTCTTTTCCTCTTCCAACACACCAAAATGTCTCTGACTATACCAACAACAACAAATGGAAGAAATGGGGTAGGCATAATTTAAACCTTGTTCTTGCTATGTCTTCATCTAACCATCCTGTCAGTTCTTATGCTCTAGATAATTAATTTTTTTTTAAAAAAAAATTGTTATAAGTGACAGAAGTCATCCTGTCACTTTGTTTCATAAAAGTGACAGCTTTGGGAATTGAACACAGAATAAGAAGGCAGACACTGATGCTTCCCAAATTCCTGACTGGTAATGAAGGATTGTTTTTCCATTTTAAAAATAAATAAATTGTCATGAGCCCAATGAATTCTGTTCCCCACCCCACTTGCCAACATTTGTTTGCAAACCATGAAGTTCTGAGAAGTGCATCACTTAGGAAAAGATGCAACATAGGGAGATAATATGAAACAGGACAAATAAATAAGTGGAAAATCCTCCCTGCATTGTTATTCCTATTCATCTGCCTTTGTCATGAGCAAAGAACATAAGGTAAGCCAGTTAGATTCGATCAAAGGACAGTAGGGATGGCTTCCATGGTCTATGTGAAAGGAGTTTTGAAGCTGCTGAATCCTATCCCCAAACAGAGGGTAGCTCCATTAAGATTAGCCTTAAACCCAGCATGTATTCATCACCATTGATTCAATATCCTCTTTTGAACTGAGGCCAAAGAGCATAGTGGTTTGAGCATTAGACTATGACTCTGAAGACCAGGGTTTGATCCAGGCTTAGCAATATAACCACTGGGTTATCTTGGGCAAGTCACACTCTCTCAGCCTCAAAGGATGGCAACGGCAACCCCCTCTGAAGAAATTGGCCAAGAAAACCCTGTCATAGGTTCACTTTAGAGTTGTCATAAGTTGGAAATGACTTGATGACACACAACAACCACAACAAATAGGACTTTGTGCTTCCAGAAGGTTCGTCATGATGTGGATAAGATCAGTGTAACAATATCAATGAGATACTAGACTGGAGGTTCCCCTCCTCTCTCTTACAACATGGAGAAGAAGATCACACACACAATACTTGGCACTGTTACAAGAAGGGCTACAGTTCAGTAATACATGCTTTGCATACTGCTGAAAGTTTTCAACAGAGGCTTTGTTGTGTATTTCACAACCCTGACAGTTATCATTGACTCGATATACAAGATGAGGCTTTCTCTGTAAAAGCAGTTCTGCTGTGGAATGACAGTGGAGCTATTAGTAATAACAGTTAATGAATTTTTAATTTTTGTAATCAATGTTTTTACTTGTCTTTTAAAATTATTGTAACCCACCCTGAATCCCATTGTGGGATATAAATAAATTTTAAAAATAAGCAAACTCTCTTCCTTTGCTAGGGAAGTCAGGCTGGCATTTTGGTGATTATGGGGGGGGGGGGGGAGATCACAATTGTGCTATTCCATATGGTTATTTAAATTGTTGTTCTATATTTTCTTAGCCATTATTATGATTAATTAAGAGTACCCATGTTTAATTGATTAATAAATACTTTTGATTTATAAACATATTAGTATTAGTGTATGAGGTTTAATCTCTGGAAGTAACTTGAGTTACGGTGGTGTACTTTTCTCTTCTCAAAACCAAGGGAGGAAACAATGAGATTACAAGAGGAAGACTAACAGTTTGCTTGGTTGTTTTCCACATAGTAAATCTAAGGACAATATGCTCTGAGCTCCTACAAATATGGCTGTGGTGTAAATCTTGAAGAGGGGGAGGAGGAGGAGGAGAATCGCCATTCCTGTAAATATAACATCTTTGTTCTCATAATCATTGCTTTCTTATGTTAGTATCTGGGAACATTTCTTTCTAGATGGTGTACTTTTGGTGACCTTAGGCTGATGAATTTGTTTTATAATAGCACTCCGTTATTAATATATTTTCTTCTTCTGTGGTTGATCTTCCATTCACAGCAAAAGATACTGAGCCTTATAGCCCACTTTTCATCTGATGTTGAGGATCTCTGACTTTCTGTGTGGTTCTTGTTGACTCGCCAATTCAGTATGGGATTTGTTTTTGTTTCTTGCATCAAATTTAATGGTTTGGGGACACATTTAGTCTGGCTCCCCAGTCTGACTTGGGATAACCTACCATTAGCAATATCAGCATAGACTCATGAGTTGTGGCATATAGTCCTACCACCATGGGAAGATAATACTTGGTGCAGTACCTCTGGAAAAAGAAAACAACTGTTCCAGTGAAGACAGTTGCTCAAGAGGCAGTTCCAAAAGTTTTGAATGATGTGACTATGGGTGTATCTACACTGTGAAAATAATGCTGTTTGATACAACTTTAACTCCAATGACACCATCCTACAGAGTCCTGGGATTTGTAGTTTTGTGAGACACCAGCACTCTTTGACAGAGAAGGCTAAACACCTTATAAAACTACAAATCCCAGGATTCCATAGGTTGGAACAAGGATGTAGCCAGGATTTTGGGAAGGGGGGGTCAAGACTAAGTGCCACCATTTTGAGAGGCTAAGAGCCCCCCCCAAGACACAAAAAGAGGGTCGAGCGTTTACCCTCGACACCTTGATGGCACCACTTTAACTTCCGTTATGGCTTCGTGCAATGGAATCTTGGGAACTGTAGTTGAGTCATCTGTCAGGTGCCACAACAAACTACAAATCCCAGCATTTAACAACATGGAGCCAAGGGCAGTTAAAGTGGCATCAAACTGGATTATTTTTTCAGTGCAGATGCAAACTGAGTCCTTCCTCTGAAGGTGTTTACATCAGATAAATTCAGCTCGATAAAGCAAAGTGCAGCTGCTCGAGCAATGAGCGGCAGCCACTCTGTTCATGCTCAGAGACACTCTGCTCATGCTTTGTGACACTGTATTCCAACATCTGAGCTGAGCTACGAACCCAGGCTGCATCCACACATTTCATTCCCACTTCCAAGAGGGATTTTTAATTTTGAGACACACACACACACACCCCTTTTAATTCCAAGACCTACCTACCTATCTATCTATCTATCTATCTACCATAATTTTTAATTCCAAGCCATTATATGTTCCTTTCTTTTTATATTAAACAAACCCCTTTAAGAGAATCCTATTTTGGGAGAAAAGCAGGGTATAAAATCAATCAATAAAAAATTATAGTGCAATAGTCCATCAGTGCATGGCTTACATTATAAGACTTTATACCTTTATACATTTAAAAACTATTAAAATCACAGTAGGCTCAGAGTGCTACAGAATCATGGAATCATAGAGTTAGAAGAGACCCCTAGAAGGGCCATCCAGTCCAACCCCATTCTGCCATGCAGGAACTCCCAGTCAAAGCATCCTCAACAAATTATGTAATGGAGGTGTCCATCTACATTGTAGAAAGATATACTATAGATTAATGCTATGGAAAATCACCACCTTGAGTCCGTATATTGGGAGAAAGGCGGGATATAAGAAAATAATAACAACAACAATATCTGGGTATTGTAGTTTTGTGAGACATTTAGCCTTCTTTGTCAGAGAGCTCTGGTGGCACAACATACTACATATCGCAGGATTTTCCATAGCATTAAAGCAGTGTCGAACTGGATTATTTCTGCAGTGTGCAGCCTTATTAAACTGCAGTTCCCATCAGTCTGTGGTGCTGCTGGATGATGGGGCCTGCAGTCTAGCATTGCCTGGAGCAGGGCCATAGGACTCCAAAGCCACGATTCATCATCTTAGATTGATTCCATATATTAATTAATTAATCATAAAAACATAGAGTTAGAAGAGACCCCATGAAGGGCCATCCAGTCCAACCCCATTCTGCCATGCAGGAACTCTCCATCAAAGCATCCCCATTGACATGCTGAAAAAGGGCCAGCTAACTGTATTTTATTCTATTTGTCTTTTAAAAAAGAGAAAAAACAAGGCTGGAAGGAAGCCTCTTGCCTTTTTGCATCACAGATCCACCTCTTTTTTGTTGTTGCAAAAATCCAGAAATGACTGTTTTTGAAAACATGAGTCCATTCTCAGGAGAAATGTCCAGAGTAGAGTCTGAGTCTCCTTTCTCTGGACTTACAAAACCCCAAACTGACCCTGAGAGCATCTGGTCTGACCCCCAACTCAAGGAAACTTGGAAATCCTGAAGGTTTAGATCAATTACTGAATTATTGAATTATACAAGGCATAGTGGTCTCAGGGTTTTGCTGAAGCTCAGTTACAGAAGCACAACATTATTTTAAACATATTGTGCATTAAATTACCTTCAGTCTATGTCTATGAGATGCATATGAAACATACATGGATCCCATCTCCCAGTATAATATCCCATTAGACATACTGTATATAAATATACCAAAATCTGAAAAACTCCAAAATCCAAAATACATCTAATCCTCAGCATTTTGGGTAAGGGATATTATTATTATTATTATACTATATTGTACATGGATATAACAGCTAAAAGTTAGAAGTCACATTTTCTTTCTTTTATATTTCCTTTTAGAAGCTTCCTTCCTTCCTTTTTTCTTTCTTCCTTTCTCCCCTTCCTCTTCCTCCCTTTCTTTTCCTTCTTTTCTTCAGTTCTCCCTCCCTCTTATTCTTCCTTCCTTTTTTCCCTTCCTTCCCTTCTTCTTCCTTCTTCTGCAAAAGCACAAGGGAGGAAGGGGGAGGAGGAGGAGGAGGAGGAGGAGGAGGAGGAGGAGGAGGAGGAGTGGAAGCCGGACTCTGAAGGAAACGAAAGCGAAAGGAGTCACAGGGACTCCCTCCCTCCCTCTCTCTCTCTCTCTCTCTCCCCCTCTCTCTCTGAGCTTGCAACTGGCGTTCAAGCTCCTTCCTCCTCCCTCCCCCCTCCCCCCTCCATTAAAGCCACGGAGCAGAGGGAAAAGGGGAACTTTTGTTTTGTCTTTCCTCTGTTCCCTCGCCGTGGTTTTAATGGAGGGGAGGGGGGAGGAAGGAGCTTGAACGCCCCCAGGGTGTCATATCATGGAACAGTACCTCATTGATTCCTAGATGCTTGGACAGAAACTGAATCTTTGATAATCAAAAATTCCAGTCTATAAAATCCAGTAGACTCTGAACTGATAACAATAAGATGAAAAACAACAGGTCTAGCTATGCTTTGAGTTCAAATACTTGCACAGGCAAGCAGGGGCAGCCCTATTATTTGTAAAGGTGAGATGGTAGCCTTAAGTAGCAGATGTTGGCTGAACAGTCTGTCCTACACTTCTTAATCTAGTCCTAATGTTCACAAGGAGTAGACAATAGTGTCTCAACACCAGTGCTGAAATAAGATTCATCTACCAGTCCAGTTGCTTTCTGTGGGCAGAACAGGGAGAACGATTTTTTAGCTCAGGCAGCAAAATGTCTTGTCCTGGTTCTGCTGGCAAGAAACAGAAGTACCATTTTGTTTCTACACAATGAAGGAAAGCTATATTCCTGCTTAAGTAGCTAAGCTCTTTTTTTTTTTTTTTTTAAAAACCAAGGACATAACTATATTATCTTTCTGCCAAACAAATCAAAGAATTTTACATTTCACATTATAACCTATGCTCTGTGTGTGTGTGTGTGTATGTGTGTGTGCGTGTGCGTGTGCGCGCACCTTCAAGTTGTTTCTGATTTATGACAACCCATCATGAAATTTTCTTGACAAGATTTGTTTACAGGAGCTTTGCCTTTCCCTTCTCCTGAGGCTGCGAGCATGTGACCTGCCCAAGATCACCCAGCTGGTTTCATGGCTGAGCTGGGAATTGAACCCTAGTCTCCAGAGTCTCTGGCTCTTGTGCTACTCAGTACAAGGGATGGAGGGATAAAATCGGAAGAGGAACATAGCCATCCACTCTTCATTTGTTGTTGTGTTAACTGCCCTTGAGACAGCCTCAGCTCATGGCGAACCTGTGAATGAGACAATTCCAAGACTCCCTGTCCTCCATTACTCTGCTTAGGTTCTGCAGATTCAGGCCCATGACCTTCCTGATTGAGTCTATCCATCTGACATGTGGTCTTCCTCTCTTTCTGTTGTCTTTTACCTTCCCTAGCAAGCAAATGGCTCCCTGATCAAGCCTGAACACAAAGATAATGAAACTAGGACCTGAAACAGATGGGCCAAAAGGGCCACCATAAGGATGCATTGGGGGCATGATATTTAGATCATGCACACCCTGAATCCAGCTACCCTGATGCTGCTGTAAGGCAAAAGAACCAGGCCAAAAAGGAGCAGACAAAAACCACTCCTTTTGCCAGCCTAGTTCAAAATGGCTGCAGCGGCATTGATCAGGACTGGGTGCATGCAGTTGCTGTGGCCCTGGTGTAAATGACACCAGAGCAACCCCGCTGTGGTTTTTTTCCAGCCCATCTGCTTGAGGCCTAGGTTGCCATATTTTGGTCACATCATGAGAAGGCATGTTACATTAGAACATGGTGATGAGATTGTTGATTGGAACTGGGTGACAGTGGTCCATGAACCTAGTGGGATGTTATTTTCACTTGATTCCAATCAATTTCTGCACCTAATTCAGTTTGTCTGATTTGACTTATAAGGCCCTTCACATATTGAAACCAAGGGACCTGGGAGATTGCCTGATTCCCCATATATATATATATATATATATATATATATCAACCTGAAACTTAAGTTCTCTAGTGGGGCTAGCTAACCTATAAAAATTGTTATTATGTCTTTATGTGGGCCACTGCCATAGATGAACTTATGGTGAGCTAATACTTGGTGGCTGCTGCTTCCCAAGACATATAATTCTTTGTTTCTGAATATATTAAATGTCTTAAGCCTGGTATAGACCGGCGCTTTGCACCAGCCTGGAGCCAAAAGTAGGGCTTGGTAGAGCTGAGTGTCTGCACGCTCCCAAGCCCTACCGAAGGGAGAGGTGGGAAATATAAATAAAATGTATTACTATTATTACTGCATGCTGTGGGTGTCATCTTGGTGTGCTTCCCTTTACATGGGGCGTGCCATGATGATGTCACTTGTGCATGGTGCACAAATGGTGCCGTGCATAGGGAGCGTAATGAGGGCGTGACCTGCTCCTGTAGTGCTCGCAAAAGAAGCTCCTTTTTGGGGCTTCTTTTCCCATTAGGTTTGGGGCGTGGCATCCAGTTGCTGTGTCCCTAACCCTGTGCATCCAGAGGCGGCACAGAGCCTCTCCTTTTGGGCTATCTGTACAGCCCCTTAGTTATAACCAAATTGCTCTAATCATGTCACAAAGAAACACTTTTGAAAACCAACGTGCTTTCACAGGTTTTACAAGTAATAATCGAAGCATGTGATATCTAAAGTATATGAAACATATGATTGGCAATGAGGGAGATCTCACTGTAACATCTGTCACCCCATTAATTGCCATGGTTGACTGGGCTGATCTGACTGAATAGTTGGATGTTCCCTTTCTTCCTTCTCTGTGCTATGTATTTCCATCCCAAAACTGTGTGGTTAGTGGAAAAAGACAACCATACCAGATAGAAGGAATGTGTCATTCTTTAGTCATTGGTATAATTCCTTTTTTTGTGTGCCTCCAAGTCATTAAAAAAAACCTATGGTGATCCTAAGGCAAAGCTATCATAGGGTTTTCTTGGCAAGTTTCCTCAGAGGGGGGTTGCTAATGCCATTGCCACTGCCATCCTCTGAGGCTGAGTGAGTGTGACTTGACCCGATGGGTTTTTGTGCTCAAGTGAAGAATCAAGTCCTGATCACCAGTTAGAGTGCAACGCTCAAACCACTACACCACACTGACTGATGCCAATCTTTCCAGTCAGAAAAGGAATAGAAATTTTTAAAAATATAAGTAGTTATCTTTCTACAGTTCATTTATGCAGTCAAGGTTATACAGCCTTTAGAATTCATGTGATGGGACTTTATCACCTTGAGAATATATTACACTTCACTCCACAAGGCTCTTCCATATGCATGGAGACTTTAGTATGCTTTTAAAGAAGTGAACTCTATTTTCATTTGAGGGTGGTGCAGTCCTTTGAGAGGACTATACCACCATGTTTTAAAAGGTTTCAGATTCCCTTCCACCTTTATTAGTATATCAAATAAGAACTACTTTTTGATCATAGTTATACTCAATTTGTCAGGTAGATAAAGTTTACAATTAAAAGCAGATAACTACCAAACACCCACACAATCCTGAATCTTTAGTGAAGAGCGGGAGAAAATCTGTTCTCCATCAAATTAATGGTAAATACTATGGCAGACAGCAAGATAATATATTGACATATTTTTAGAAGTTTAGTGGTTAAGTTTTAGATAAGGTTAATTTGTTGGTCGATAGATGTTTATATATTCTAGTAACAAAATAATAATGACATGATTTGTCATACATTTCTGTTACATAAGCTTTCTATTGATACTTTTATGCTTCATTTAGTAGTAAGCTGCCAAAATAAATACAGTAGTACACATCTTGTCATAAATTTGACAAGGTTTAAGGGTTGAAATATTTCCCCTCTGCAAAATTACATGTATTTGCCTGCTTTTGGTACAACATCTCTTTGAGGTTTTTGGATCTGGCTTGATATTATTTAAGAAACTGACAATATAGTTTGATGTTTTAAATAATTCTTGCAAATTGTTCTTTCTCCACATGATGTAATCTGACATATGTGTAGAACTGAGTGCCTTTTAAATAGAAATGCACCATAATTGTCAAATCACTGACGTTTCCCATTACTCATGTTATGAAATCCAGATTTAGATTTGTGTTCCATTTATCTATTGTCTCTGCCCATGGTTTTCAGACATTTAGTCCATATGGTCCTGCTTTTCCCCTAGGCTCCGGGTAAGCAGAAAGATAATTGGAAATCCTCAAGAAGGACTGCAGGAAGAGAACAGAAAATTTTACAACATTTTAGATCAAACACAGGCCATGTCAGGTCCTGCCATGGGGCAGGGCACTATTTGCTTTGATTACCAACAAAGCATGGTGGAAATCTAGGAGATAAAATATTTTTAGGAAGGCATCTCTTAGGAACCACAGGAGGTTGCTTGTCCATTGGCTCAGCAGTAGCAGCTTGTGGCTCCTAAGTTACTAGGATAGTGAATTCATTCTGGGTTTTAGTTCAAGTTATATTATTCAGGATGGTGAATTTATTTTGAGTTCAGCATCCTGCATAGCTTCTTTAAAAATCAATCTAAACTTCAGAGTGACTACATTACCCTATTGACATGGAATCCATCATCTACAACTCTTGCTCAGTACTATCTACGCCAGTGTTGGTAAATCTGTGACATTCTATATGTTGTTAAATTCCAGTTCCTATTATCTCTGGCTGTTGGCCATGCTGGTTGAGGTGATGAACCCCAGCAACATCCTTGGTCTATGCAAACATAGCAGAAACTCTCCAGGCTTTTTCACAAGACTCTTTTCCAATTCCACCTGGATATGAACTAGGGAACTTCTTCATGTAAACAATGTATTCTTTCACTGTGTCATGCTCTTCCTTATTCTAACAGTTTACTTCTCTCTCCCAGTGGAGCCTTTGTCCAAGGCCTGCCTATCAGTGAAGGGTGGACAATGCTCAAAGTAACTTCTCCAACCCTTCATTCATGCCCATCTACCATATACACTTATATCAGAATGCATTGCACAAAATGAGATAATAAGTTATTGAGGTTCAGGATGCCACAAAGATAAGATACAGTAATTTCAATTTATCATTATCTTTAATGTAACTATTGCATAAAGACTCCTGTGCACAATGCAGAACTCACAAAGCTATCAAGGAACCATGCCATCAGATTGATTTATCTTGATGAAATGTAATTGATCATTGTGGATTATTAGGCAGTTACCAGTCTAACAAATAGATCCTAGGGCTGTGGTGAAGCTTAAAAAATAGAAGAGGAAGCTAATGTTTATCCACAAAGTCATATTTCCTGTGCAAATAGATTGCTTCTGGGTAAGACCTGTCAAGAAAGACTTCAGAGTTGCCTGGAATAGGAGTTGTCAAGTTTTCCCTGTCTTAAATCAGCATAGAATTACACAAGGCAGACTGAAGAGGTGAAAGCTTTTTCATGATATGCAATACAGGGCTATCCTGTTGCTACTTGAAGCTCATTTGATCTCAGTGAAATGTTGTAGAATTCTGTTTATTTTCTTTATGTTAGGCCTTGAGAAAATATAGGAGACATTTACAAGGAGATAGAGGATATTGTCATCTCATGTGTCACTCAAACTTCTCAGTTCATCCTAGATATTGACAGTTACACCCATAATAAGCCAACTGCATTAATCCAGTGAAAGCTGACAATATGGTATTTTAGTATTAACATAACCATATAAATGTTCAAGAAGACTTAAGGCTCATTGTGACTGTCAACTTGCAAAGGGGTTTTGCTTTCACTTAATGGCCAAAAGGAATACCTCACATCTTTTCAAAGACCAAAATATATAATCAAAGATATAGCTGGCTCTAAGGCAATCAGATAAACATTTATGAAATACTACACTGATTGCCAAAGCAATGTATTACCTGTAACATGAAAACTACCCATGACTTAAGATCTCTTCTGTGCCGTGTCAACATGAGTGTTGTTGCTAGTGAGAACACAAGAAAGGGCCTTCTCAGTGGCTTCTGGAGCCTTCCTCCCTGGAATGGTAATCTTGCTCTCTATTTATTGACTTTAGAAACAAATAGTGCTGACCTGGCAGAAGGACACATGGCCTGTCAGATGCTGTCTGCCTGAACATCTAGTCCCAGCCAATATGACCAATGGTTTGTGTTGATGGGAATTTTAAGTCAATATCTTCAGGGTTAAAAGTAATGGAATGCCTTCAACCTCAGATATTTCAGGAGCTGAATAAGAAAAGGGAGAATACATTTTAATAAATATATAGAATGTCAACCTCAGCTGCTCAGGACATCATACCAACATAGTGATACAGATTAAATGTGCCACAATGGTGGGAATTGTAGCCATGATGACAAAGCAACAACATATATAGTTGTAGTGCAGTACTAAACAAAGGAGCTTATCACTTGGTGTTTTAAATTGGTTCCAGCCTCTTGGGCTGCAGTCAGGACACGGGATGGAGGTGGGAATTATCACACACTAAATTATTGCCCAATCACCCGCCACCATCTGCCTGGGTCCAAGCCATGCTCCCTCAGCACTTTTTAGACATCAGAAAGCTTTCCAACTTCTAAAAAGTGCTGGCAGAGCTTGGCTTGGACCCGGCTGGGACCTGGGCTGATGGTGGCTGGTGATTTGGTGGTAATTCAGTGTGTGATAATCCCCACCTCCATCCCGCATCCCAGCTGCAGCCTGGGAGGCTGGAGTTGATTTAAAATGCCAAGCGATAAGCATTTTAAATGGTGCAACTGAAGTTTAGATATGGTGCAACTGAAGTTTAGATTATACAGTTATCTTTCTGACATCTTTCCTTGCAATCACCTTTTGGCTGTCATAGATTGATCTAAATTAGCCTATGTCTTGACACCAGGGGATACATCTTCATTGGGAATCCAACTGTCATGCAGCACAATGGGATGAGTGTGCTCCCCTTGACAAGAATAGGACTCCAAGGTAGCCACTTTGCTGCATGACATTTTTTGTGTGTGTGTCCCCATAGGTATGCATAGCTACATCAATATCATGAAAGTAAGTTGTGGAAAAATTGCAATTAGATTAAAAATCGCAAAACTCCAGTATAACATTTCAGAATGTCTCTGTGGACAACATTTCTATTCAACCAGTCCAGCAAGCCCGCAGTCTTGGTTTTATCTTTGATTCTTCTCTGTCGTGTATCCCTCAGATCCAGACCACAGCCAAGGCTTGTAGATTCTTTTTATACAATATTGCCAAAATCTGACCATATCTCTCCACCTCTACTGCCAAGATCCTGGTCCATGCCCTAGTGGTCTCACGACTTGATTTCTGTAACATCCTCCTGGCTGGGCTTCCTCTTTCTCACCTCCGTCCTTTAATTTATGTCCAGCATTCAGCTGCATGCATTATCACATCCGCCCACTGCTGTGACCATATCTCTCCTGTGTTGGCATCCCTTCACTGGTTCCCCCTCCCTTTCCGCATTCAGTATAAGCTCCTGCTGTCGATATTTAAAGCCCTCCATGGACTGGCCCCTCCTTACTTATCAGACCTTCTTTCTCCTCACCTTCCCACTAGGGCCCTCCATTCTGGTAGTCAAGGGTTCCTGTCTCAGCCCAGGATTTCTTCTGCCCCATCCCGGATTCGCCCCTTTTCACTTGCTGCCCCTCACTCCTGGAACCTTCTTCCCCCACAAGCAAGAGCCATCACTTCTTTAACCAGCTTCAAAACGGAGTTGAAAACCATCCTGTTCAGAGAAGCCTTCCCAGGCATTGCATAATTGTTACTTACTATCTGATGTTCTTTTGGTGCCTGTTTATCAAACCATTTCCTGTATTGCTGTGTACTGTATATGTATTATCCTACTTGAGAGTATGTATTTTCCCTGGAAGAAGATTAACCATCCATTATGAAGCCAAGCCCTCTCTCCAGTCCATCTGCCTTGGTCCAGGCCTTGGAGGTAGAGAGGAACTGCTGGACCTCTTACCCTTTCCCTCCACCACTCCCTTCTCCTTTTGTGTCATGTCTTTTTAGATTGTAAGCCCGAGGGCAGGAAACCATCTAATTAAAAAGATTGTATGTATAGCGCTGTGTAAATTTACAGCGCTTCATAAATAAAGGTTAATAATAATAATGAAGAAGAAGAAGAAGAAGAAGAATTGTTCTGCAAAAGATTGCTTTCTGGTTGACAGATGTGCTTGTTGAATTTCTTGACTCAGGCCATAATATTTCAAAATATTTTTAATTCAAATGAAGCTCACTATACTCCAATGTTTATTTGCCTCAGTTGTAAAAACACATACATGTTGCTACATGACAGTGACATGACAACCATTTTTTCCAGCTGGGGTTCCATTTAAGTTTGTGCAGTTATACAATGCAGTTATACAAATGCACTTATTTCAGGGTACAATATCTAATTTAGTTTTATCTAGAAGAATGTTTCATCCATACACATTGGGGGAGATGGAGAATCTTTGATAGGCATGAAATTATCAACATGGTACCCAAAATCAATTATGATTTATTGGTTACTTCTTTCAAGGGAGTGTTGAGTGAAACCAGAAAGTTTTCACAAACAATGCACTATTAATATTATCATATTATCATGCATATTGTCCTAGGTAACTAAATGTGTGTATGATGAGATAATAATAAAAAAGCTATCCAAAACTGTGCCTAGAAAACAAAATAGACAAACATTATAAGGTTTTCTTTCTGCAAAAGTTTTGAAGAATTAGCTGTGTATTTTTTAAAATCTCTCTGAAAAGTCAGATCTCTGTATTTGCAAGGGATTTCTTCTGTCTCCCCCCCCCCCATGGATACCTAAATCCGTGCATGCTCCAGTCCCATTGAAATTAATGGAAGCACAGCATGCACACATCTACTAGCACAACCATGTGCATGCACCACCATTAAGTAAAACAGGGGCTTGCCATCTACTGATGGTTAAATCCATGGATAGGAAGTCCACTGATAGGAAGGGTGGACTGTAATTATAAGTGATAGATTTTTAATGATGTGATTTATTTAAGGTTTTCAAGATCAACATCAAGACTTTAATGTAGATGAAGAAACAAAGAAGCAATAATTGAAACTTGTACAGTATGTTATATGCTGTAAATATTGTCCTGAACAAGCTCTTAAATAGCTGCATTCTGTACCACATGAGGTTTCTAAAGCATCACTTGAAGGCAGCTCCATGTATATTACAATAATGGAGTCTGGATGTAATCTATATAGAGAAATCTATATAGATAAAGTTATGCATACCCATCCATATAGCATCTGTAAAAGACCTTATCTACACAAGTAAAAGTGCAAAAGCTCACACATGGAATAGTGATGAAAATGCTCCATTGAAAACTTTTCAGATGGATTGTAATGTCATTGCAGAACCGTTGCATATTTCTACCAAGTTCAGCAGACTTTTCCAACCCACAGCATTTTCATTTTATCTTGATATAGCTTCATTTTATTTGCTCTTATCCTTGCCAGGCCAACCTTCAGACACCTATATAGAACCATGGCGAAAAAAAGAGAGCAAGACACATATCACCTGCATATTGTGGATACTGTAGTGAAAGGATAATGGGGAACAAGATGAAAGCATGAGGCATCCCAAAGACCAATCACCAGCTTCAGTTCTTCCAAAGATGATTGGAATCTTATAACACAGTGACCAACAACCTGTCATTGAGATACAATAGTGTATGTCTAATGTATTCTACTGTAATCCACATTGAGCAGGTCATAATTCTTCAGTGATGCATCTAGCAAAATTGCCCCCACCCCACTCATCTTTTAAGCAATGCAGTCCCTTCCCTAACATGGGCATTTTCATATTGTTGGAGGTGGGAGGGGGAACCAATGGAGCTGCATTGAGCTATTTTCCTGTAGCTGCACATGCTTCAAGGGTGGAATCTGGTGTGACCACCTGAAGACCCACAGAGGTCCCTGTGGATGCATGTTACAGCATATCCAACTACAGGAAACAAGCTGGATGCATCTTCAATGATCCCTCCCTCACTCTCTGATAACATGAAAATGGCTGTGTTGGGGAGCTATATCACTTAAAAAGTTAGCTCAGAGGGGAGGTAGCACAAGGAGACATTGCTACAGAGATTCCAACCTCTGACTTCACTCCACATCCAGCTGTGGTGCAGCTGGTCTAATGCATTGTTTATATTTTAATAGGCCTGGCTCTGTTACATTTTGAAATATCAGAAATGAGTTTCAAAGATAATAAATAAGTGGTTAACTAATCTATATTTGTGACGTTGTTTGAAGATCATACTGTTATAGCAATGCAAACAGTACCTAGCTAGGAATTAACAGTTTCAGCTGTTTACACATGTTTACTACATTTACAAAACACATTTTCAGAACTACACCAAACAATGCTGCAATTATTAATATAATCATATTAAGCAACAATTCTCCAGAGAGCACAAACCAGTAGTAGTTAGTACTCTAGCATCACTTTGGCCAAAAATGTTTTTAAAAAATATTATTAAAACCTATTTTCAATATTTCTTCTCAGCATAAATTATCTGTACATTGGGTTAAAAAAAATGCAATTATCAGCAATCTTTTGCTGCTAATGTCAAATCCTTAAAATAGAAGCACTTTAAGGCTAATTTAAAATTAAGCCAAAAATATGTGTTTCAAGAAATATGTGTGACATATGACTTGTTTAACTGTATATATTTGTAAGGGATTAACTGTCTACTAGCCTGTTCCAAAACATACACTGTTGCCTGGTTCATCAAACCACTCAGAATAGTTACCATGGAATATAGATCTCCAATGCTAGTCTCAGCCCATAGCAAAATTTTCAGCATATATTGGAGTTGTATCAGGAAGCATGAAACTGGTTCAGCATGTGATGCAGTACAGTAACATTTTTTTAAAATCCCAGCCAGCATGAAATCATCCACAATGGAAGGAAGATTTAAGACTAGTTTTGGACACTGAAGAAGCATGAAGTGAAGTGAAAGCACAAGTGCCGTCAACTTCTTTCACACATCTAAAACTAGCTATTTTAATGTCTTCCCATCTTTCTCAGGGTAAAATACAATCCTTTCTCAATTGGGACACTTTGTGCAACAGAAGGGACTGGAAAGTTCTACTTTCAGCTTTAGGTAAAAGCACAAGAATAGTGCTAAAAATGGTAACGTCAAAAACAAAATACTTCAGCCCACACTAGGTGGGGCATTTTTGTTGTAGAATTGACATAGAAATTCAGAGGGAAACAAGAACAATACACAGAGTCACTGATAAACTGGTTGCCTTTCAGGACATGAGACTGTTTGCTGAGCATTTTCAAGGTGCTATACACCTCGGGAAAAAATCACCATTGATGAACACATGATTGAGTTCAGAGGTAAATGCCCATTCTGGCAGTAGAATTATTCAATCCCTGTGTAAGGAGGTTAAATACACCAGGAGAAGGAAAATAGACAGCATAGATGTGGTTGAACCTTTGCATGACAAAGAAATTAAAGGAGGACTAAAAAAGAATAAGGAGATAGCAAAGATGTTGGATAAATTGGATGACTGTCTTCACCACAGGAGCAGCATCCAACTGTGGAAGAGATGTCATTTTTCCAGATCTCCAGCAGTTATACTGCATGCACTCTTGTGTATACTGATGATCTAGGAGAACATCTGTTCTTTAACCCTGGCTGTAAAACCACAGCTAGATGCTGCCTTGGTGTTTCCATGCCCTCCAGCCATGCAGTCAATCCATTGCATTGACTGGGTGTCATTGTGCAAGCAGTTATTGAATACCTCCTTGTGCAATATCTGAGCAAGCATATAAGCTGATTTGATGTGAGGATACACCAGGATATATCATAATAAGAATTCTGGTCATTGTTTACATGGGCTTTCAATAAGTTTTTGATGGATTGATGGCTTATATACAAATCTGTGGTGTGGTCACAAATGAAATATTATCTACAGTTTGGGTCACTGCACATCCAAAAGACTGGAAAAGGTAAAGAAAAAGGCAAACATAACTTCCCTGTCAAAACAAAAAACAAACAAGCTTCATTTATATACTGCTTTATACTGCTTAAGCAGTGTCTAAGCAGTTTACAACTGTAAGCTAATTGCCCCCAACAATCTGGGTATTGGATACTCATTTTAGAGACCTTGGAAGGTTTTGGGTTTTTTGTGGGGGTTTTGGGCTATGTGGCCATGTTCTAGAAGATTTTCTTCCTGACATTTTGCCAGCATCTGTGGCTGGCATCTTCAGAAAATGTTTGCCTGTAAAAAGTGGGTCTATATATACTGTGTGAGCCTGGGAATGCAGGAGTTATGGTTTTGAGTGAGTGGCTGAAATACAGGCATTTAACCACTGCGCCACCAGGGCTCCTGTCAAGAAAACCTACAATGTTTGGTAGCAGGAGGAGGCAGAGATCCTTAGGATAAAAAGGTTAGATGGCATGACAGAAGTGAATAAAATTATATATGATGTGAAGAATGTGAATAAGAAGCCTCCATCTTTTTCTGTCATTATACTAGAATTCAGTGAAGCTGATAGTGAGAGAAGTTAGGGTAAATAGTCAGTGTATAAACTATGGACTTCACTATAACTATATGGTGGCACTGTGGCATAAATTGTTTGGTTGTTGGACTGGGATTCCAACTGCCACTGCCCTGGCCTTGGAGGGAGAGAACAACTGACAGTATCCAACAGTAACATGGCATCTCTGGTGGCGCAGTGGTTAAATGCCTGTACTGCAGCCATTCACTCGAAACCACAAGGTTGCGAGTTCAAGACCAGCTAAAGGGCCCAAGCTCGACTCAGGCTTGCATCCTTCCGAGGTCGCTAAAATGAGTACCCAGACTGTTGGGGGCAAATTAGCTTACTTGCTAATTAGCTTAACTTGCTGTTCACCGCTATGATCTTTGGAATAGCCGTATATAAATAAAACAAATTATTATTATTAATTATTATCTCATATGTTGGCTGGCTATTCTGCAAACAGAATGCTGGACTAGACAGCATTTGGTCTCATTCCATAGTGGGTCTTTTTATGATCCTAACAATAGTAAAAGTGATACACTGTACGTCCTAGTGTCTCTCATGCTACACACACACACACTCACATCTCTTTCCTTCATGTCTTCCTCACCAATCAGAAAATTGTTCCTGATCTTTACAATATGCCCACTGATGCCCATACTTCCCTGGATTTGAAATTCTGCCACCCCAAACATGTTAAAATAAACATTATCTACAGCTTGCATGAAGAATCAGACACGTGTGTGATGAAAATTAATGTAAAATGACAAACAAGGTTAAGCAACATCTGCTTCAAATTGCATATCCTGCTCATATCATGCATGGCGACATCAAGAGAACAACCACAATTTCAAGAGATTTTTTTTTTTTTTTTGCACAAAAGATATAGTCAAGCAATAGCCAGCAACACATTCTATTTGTAGTTATTTCCATCCAGCATCACCTGCTAAAAGGCAAACTGGGAAAAGCTAGCAAATTCTATAGAGTCATCATCAAGCTTTCCATTATAGCTTTCTGCCAGCCACCTAAACTGTTCTTAAAAACAGTTAAAGAAAAACCTGTTCTTAAAACACCAGTCATCTGATCATGGATCTTACCCTTTTCTTTCCATGATTGCATTAATTGTATGCATTTTAAGAATATCTGAACTATCTGAAAGGCCATATCTCCCCATACAAACCTGCAAGAATAGTAAGTCCTTCAGGGACAGGCTTTCTCTCTGTCCCACTATCATCACAGGCTCGCTTAGTGAGGACATAAGAGACAGTCTTCTCAGTGGCTGCTCCCACCCTCTGAAATTCCCTTCTGTGGGAGACTAGGCTGGGCCCCTCTCTGTCTTCTTTCCACTGACATTTTTGTTCAAGCAGCCTTGGATCTCACCTTGGGAGAAAGGTGGCATCTAAATGGCATCTAAATAAATAAAGATGACAGCCCTGTTTAGGAGCTCAGTAATGGACATGACCTGTCTCTGTGTGTATATGCCTTCAAGTCACCTGTCAACTTAGGGTGACTCCATTCATTTCAGATGGTTTTCTTGGGCGGGGGGACAACCTTAGAGGTACTTTTGCCAATTCCTTCCTCTGAAATGATAGGCTACAGCACCTGGTATTAGTTGACTATTTAAAAAAATCAGCCTTTGGTTCTTCAGTCTTATTCATATAACTGAATGCAAATGTATACAATTCCATCTTCAGCACATGGGGAAAGCAACCAAAGACCTGCATACATACTTCAGGAATCAGAAGTCTACAGTCCTGACCAGGAAGCCTGAGCAATGAGTGTCTAGACACTTTAGCTCAGAACATCATCTCTGATTTATCTGTGTTTTGAATGGAGGTGCCATCTCCTTCATGTATTTCAAGCTATAAGGGATAATTTCTGGATCCACAAACTAAAGACCTTAACTTCTCATGGTCTCAGACTTGGAAGACAATATATAACACTATGGCCCAGTAAAAAAATGTTGACAACCGAGCATCCTAGACTGCCACTTTGGAGGCAGCTTACTTTTGTTTTCAGCAACTGAAGAAGATGGAAACTGAAGTATTTATATATATATAGGAACAGTTACA
Organism: Sceloporus undulatus; assembly: GCF_019175285.1. NCBI lineage: Eukaryota > Metazoa > Chordata > Lepidosauria > Squamata > Phrynosomatidae > Sceloporus > Sceloporus undulatus. Next base: position 330,726,115 of record NC_056522.1, read on the forward strand.
TAACCATTTGATACAATTACATTTCTAAACAAGCTCCACTAAAATGCATAGGTAATGCAACAGAAAAATATGAAGCAGTTTTTAAAACCATGAAAAATAATACATTTTTTAAAAACCTCTAATAACTGATACAAAAGTAGAGCACTTATGAAACCTACTTATCAGTTTCCCTACAAAGGCCCCATTCCCACTGGGCAAAAAAAGCGGCTTATTTCGCTGCGATTCTGACTCGAATCTGACCCATCATTCCCATTAAAAACAGGTGCAAACAGACCCGGGTGTTTTTACCCATGTTTTTGTTCCTATTGGTATTTTCCCTGTGGTAATTTGAAGCGGGTTATTTTGCTCCCCGTTCTCATTGCCCTTCCGGGACCTCTTTTTTTAAAAAATCAACTGTCAATAAAGCACTTAAGCACTTGTTGTCACAGCCAATCAGTTGCTTAGGCGCTTTTCCCCTCTGGGAAAGGAAGAATAGTCTGTCTGGGAACGAGAGAAGGAGCGTCTATTCGCCCTAAACCCCTTTGCATCCTAGGCTCTTCTGTGTCTTCCCATAGTTCCTCTGGGAAAGAGAGAAGGAGCCTCCATTCCCCCAAATCCCTTTGCCTCCCTCATTGCTCCCTGGGCTGTCTGAAGGATGATCCCTTTGCCTCCCCCATAGCTCCCTGGGCTGTCTGGGGGGGGCGATCAAGCAGGCATGTACTGAAAAGCCCATCTGCTGCTCAGGCGCTCAGGCGGAGACAAAAAATAAAAAATAATAGTTTAAAATGGTGTTCAATGGCTCTCCTCATACATCGGTCTATGAATGTGGAGCAGGGGGGAGGTTGCAGGGGGAGTAATGTGTTTACTGCATTTGCAGCTCAATGTGACGCAATCGCCTTACCCTGCTTCCCAATCCACTGGGAGAAAGAGAACAAGCAGGTGACACCCCCAGGCCAGCCCCTTGAGCACTGCTCCTCCCATCCCCAAGTTCCTGTATCAGACACCCTTGTCGTCCCCATTTGTATGCCACAAATCAGACTCGGGAGGCACAGGAAAACTTGTTAAAAAGCAGCTGTTTTTTAAAACCAGTTTATCAACCAATAATTCAGGTTTTTCAGGATAAATTGATTCAGATTTGAATTCCAATGGGAACAATATCCAAGCAATGCGGATAGAATGTGCACTCAAATGGAAACGATGCACCCATGATTCGAGTCCTGATCCGCGTTATAAGCCAGTGGGAGTGGGGCCAACATTCAGGAGCTGAAGACCAAACAATCTGGAAAGCACCAGGTTCAGAAAGGCTGGGATAAACAATATTGTGCTAGAGGACAAACAACTTGACCAAGAGGAAAGGTTATTGGTTTGGACCACAAATCCCTCCCTACATCCTCAGATAGCATAGTCACTAAACATACTGGGGGATAATGGGACTTCTACTTGTTCCAAACTCTGGCCTAACTTGATACAAACCAGCTTCCTGGGAAGCTGCTTATCCAGCTTGCTCATTAGAAATAGCTTACAATATTGTGCACGTTCTATGTCACTTTTTTGTTGTCTTATCTCTTCATGGCATTGTACCTGAACTATAACAACAGCAGATATTCTCAGACTTTGAGGACTGACAGTGTTATGCATGCTATGTTACAAAATTGCTGTTGCCTATCATCTAGTCAGAGTCTGAGTACACGGAAAAGTTTTCCTCTCTAGATTTAATTTTTGTAAGTTTGAGTAATTTGGTATAACTATATGTGGCAGGAAGAAAATGATTTCGTTGTCATCTAATTCTGGCAGTGCTCACCTTGGCACTTAAGCTATTGCAAAAATGCATTTTCAGTGTTCACACTTCTAAAAAAGATCAGGCCTACACTCAGATTCATTATAAGACTGGCTTCTCCAGCACCAGCTACCTATATAGCAGAAGGCTACTTTCTATATTTTAGCTTCTAACTCCATCATACCCACTATAATTACCCTTGTTAACACCTTTTTCTTGCCTTCCTAGAGTACTGATATAATGTGGGTGGAGTGCATAGCACTTAATGAGCATCTCAAAATCTTTTGGCTGACAAAGAAGATGTCTCTAATGCTAGTCCCAAATTTTCACCATGCTACTCAAAGAAACTTTGATTATATTTTATGGTTGAAGTGACACAGGCATATTGTAGCAATGAACCTGCTCAACAATGACGAGCCACATACTCTTGTAAAAATAACAAACAACCCCTTTGTGATTGATATCATGGTTGCCTCCTGTTAGGATTCAACATGTCAAGAAGACCAAATCAATAATTGCAATATGCAGCAGTTTATGCCTGTGTTAACACTCAAGACCCCCGGTGCTTCTGGTATGATTTAAGTCAGAAATTAAATGCATAATATTATGTTATCTAATTCATAACCAACATTTCACTGATGTGCAGCCAAGCAACATCAGTGTGTGGTAAAGTCAGCAACGTTATTAATAAGGAAGAGCATACAAGCTAAGAGAGACTGTGGCACTTTCTTTTTGCCTGAGTTACAAGAAAGTTGAGATTTTGCCCCTCTGCCTCTCCTCTCCCCTTGAGTTAATTGTGTGCAAACTGCTTTTGCACTTTGCACTCAGTTTGCAGCATTAAGTAAGCTGAGGACAAAGGAAGAAAATGGGAAGGAGAAAGAGAAAATGAGGCAGGATCTACACCGCCAAAATGGGGCGTGGTGGCGGCGATTCTAGGGTTAGGGAGCGCACACCATTCGCACGCTCCCTAACCCTAGGACGTGCTGCCATTTTGACATGACAGACGTGCCGCGTACAAACGGCGTGGTGCGGGCGTCACATCATGGCGCCGCTGTAGGGTGTTTGTGGTGCCCTTTCAGCCACGCCAAAAAGAGCTCTGTTTCAGAGCTCCTTCTGCCACACGTATTGCTGGCACGGCCCCTTTCTACCTTTCCCTGCTGCTGTCGGGGTGTCCTTGGGGCATGAAGCCCCAAGGACACCCCTTTCCAGGCTGCGGGGAAGCGGCGTTTTGCCACTTCCCCGAAGCCTGGAAAAGCGGTGGATTGGGGCCTCTGGGGATGCCGCTGTGACTGCTGAGGCCCCCATCCATTGGGGAAAGGGGCGGGCACAAAGGGGCAGTCTGTATCCCGCCTGAGACATTTTAAAAGAAGCCAAAAAAGTGGGAAAACAGAGGATTAATTGAGACTCTACCTGCCAAATCAAGACAATTGGAGGGTATGCTAATCTACCAGTTGTACTGATAGTGGGAGAACTAGTCTATTAATAGAGGGAGATAGCCAAATTAATCTGCCATGCATCTAACATTCTCTATGGCTGTGTCCACATGGGCTAAATATCACCTCTCCCTCCACCCCACACCCCATCCTCATGGTGGAAGTCCAGATGATGCAGCCCCAGTCCTCGATTCTGTGCAAATTGTCCAGACAACATCCTGCCAGTTCAGCACCAAATCCACTGTATCCCCTCCCCCTTACACTATTTGTTAAAAAGTTTATTTTTTTACTCCAGTTCTTCTGGAACCCACTGGAATGACAGTGGGTGGCTATTTACAATGCAACCCACTGTGTTGCCTGCTGCTGTCATTGCAAGTCATGACCTCTGAGGTCAGAACAAAGAGCCAACCATGTGATCAAAGTTGGGTGCCTCATTTTTTGCTTCAAAAGGAATAACCTGTGGTGGTGGCAGGTGGCATAGTGGGATGTGCATGTGAACAGCCTCCTGGCATTGCTCTTTAGTGCAAGGTAATGGGAGGATGTTGAGGCAGCTTCAGGACAAGAACATTCTGAGCTGCACCTGGAGTTTTCTGGTCTGTGCAGACACCATCTAGGAGACCAGGATTTGAATTCTGTTCAGCCCTGAAATCTCACCTAATGGCTTTGGAGCAAGTCACAGTCTCTTAGGAAGGCAATGGCAAATGCTTTCTGAAAAAAACATTTCCCAAAAATCTCTATGATAGGTTCCCCATAACTCAGAGTTAATTTGAAAGCACCTTACAACAACAATAAACTTACATCCTTGATGCTGCATGAAATATAATTAAATTATCACATTAATTATGAATGATGGGGAGCCAGAGTATAAATTTTATCTAAGACCACAGCACTGGGCCTTTGAATATAAACTGCACTGGACACTGCAAGACTTATTTTCAAGCAAACATGTGCATGTGGTGGGCTTGTCCCATGATTCAACCATTTTGGCAAGCTCTGTTTAAAAAGATGACAACCCAAAAGGTTGAAGGTGATCCTGCAACCAAGTCCTAGAGCAATTTCAGAGATCTAATGAACTCCTCTTGTACAAAGAGGTACAGTGCACTCTTTCCTTATGTGAGGGATCTGTTACGTATGCTTGTGCCCCATTGAAAACACTTCCTTTTCCATAAGCTGAAAGCCGTGTATAGTGCACCCGTGAACAACATGGGCGCACTGTAATTGTATGTTGGTTTGTTTTTCTTTTTAGGGCCTGAGAACCAGGATTCAAAAACCTGATCAGCTATGGAAACCCACTGAGTGACATTGAGCAAGTCAAATTCTTTCAGCCCCAGAGGAAGATGAAAGCAAACCTCATAAGAACAAATCTTGCCAAGAAAAAGCTATGATAGATTCACCTTAGGGTTGCTATAAGTTGGAAAGGCCTTGAAGGCACACAACAACAAGCAAGATTAGAAATAGCATTCCAGTATAAAGTTGCAATAAATTTGTCTCTTCATAGCTGGAAGAAAATAGTCTGTTCATGATGCTAATGGAAAAGGGGAGCATATAGAAGCAAGAAAAAGCTAGGGCCAAACAAGCAGAACTCATCCTGTATAATATTGACCACATTATTAATTGCTCTAATTATAATACTGGTCAATATTTTCAGTCTCTTCACACAGGAAAGATTTATTTACTAAATGCTGAGTGGTGTGCAACATTAAACTTTTAACAGTTAACTGTTGCATTTGTCATATTTCCTGTCATGTTGACCGTAATACATTGTCTTATTTCTTTTTTTTTAACTATTTGTAATTTTATTTTAGAAAATTCAATACAAAAACAATAATCTTGTAGGATTCTCAGATTCACTACTATTATCAGTGGCATCACTAGGGTGTGTGTAGTGGTGCCATGGCCACGTGTGACTCAGAAGGCCCAGATGGGGGAGCAGGTGGCTGTTTTTTGGGTCCCACATGGCCATGGCCATGTAGGTTTCAGAAGACCAGGGGGCTGGTGGGAGCGCTGAGCACCTCCCCCTTGCTGGCATGGTGCCATTCTATATGCCATGGCAGCGAGGTGAGAGAGTGCCCTTTTGGTCCCACCCCAGAAGCCCTGCCTCCCCCACATTGGGTGACATCCTGGGTGGGGACGCCACTGACTATTATTAAACACAAGTTGCAAAGGTAGGCATTTTCAGAAATATAGTGTTTTAATGTTAATTTTAATAAAAAAGGCATGTTTTAATTCTGATATTAGTTAACTGTTAAAGTAATATCAGAATTAAAACACTCTTTTTTTCTTGGCTCACAAGATTGTATTTATGGAAGGAAGGATTGTAGCGTTGGAGTGGGAAATTTCAAGTCTATTCTTGGCTCTCCCAAAAATGTGGCTTTGAGCTTGCAAAAATAATTGATACAAATAACTAGTTACTTACAGTTAGTTCCTTTCCCTAATAACACAACTATAACAAAGTTGTATTATGATTCTAACTTAATGAGGAATTAATTTTACTGTAAGTTGTTAGCTGATTTTACAGTTTCTGGCCTTTGGCCCATATCCTGCAACATTTTGCAGAAAGTGTGTGATCAAGCTACACCAGATTATGGCCAAGATTGCTAAAGTTGTTAATGAGGAAGAACAGACATGCTAAGAGAGACTGGAGCAGTTTGCTTGTGCCTGAGCTTACTGAGAAGCCACTTCAACTCCTCTCCTTTTCACCCTGATAAATTAATTGAGTGCAAACTTCTTTTGCATTTTGAACTCATTTGTAGTAATTGATTTAAGGTGGGGACAAAGGGGGAATGTGGATGGAGGAAAGAGAAACAGACATATTAAAAGCAGCTGAAAAAGTGGAATGACAGGGGATTAATCACAACTGTCCTTGCTAAACTGGGATTGTTGGAGGTGGTGACAGAGGAATATCATAAAGTGTTACCTTGTGTTGTGTTTGTATTGCTGCCTCCTGCTGTGTTGTAAGTGTTAAGAAGACAATGAGGTAGAAAGGAGAAAAGTGGTTTGTACCTCTGGCCAGCATAGTGTAGCATGCAAATGTTTTAAAAGGTAACCATTTTAGTAATTTTGAGAAACTGGAAAGTTTTTGAAAAATTGTAATGCTAGGTGGTACTGAATATATATGTGTGCTTGGAACCATAACTGTAATTACTTTTTAAAAGTAGTTTTCAAAGCTTTGCAAATGGCCAAAGCCTACTTCCACTCTGAATAAAACTGTAAACAACTACAGAACAACACTGGCTGACATTTTTCTCTACTTGTGCTGATAGTTTTTGATATAATTTTTAGCTGGCATGGATGGCACAACTTAAATCCATGCTTTAAATCATTTATTTTAATAGTCCCTGGAGCACAACATTTCCACATCCCATTGCAATTGTGCACTTTTAAGTGCCGTTGATTTGGTTAGAAGAGTTATACACTTGCTGAAATCTCTCCAGGTAAAAGGAATCTAGCTTAAAAGTTCACAATGAGGGCAAAATTGCATATAGCCTGTTTACAAAATATACATAAGAATTTCTCATAATCCATTCTGTTATCCTTTAACATCAACTTGGACCAACAGTATTTCTTTTATTTTCACAGGGGAGTGGAAAGATTAGTTTATATTCTGGGCTAAGCACATAAACTCTCTGCCAAAAAGAGGTTATGTTTTATAATACATTATAGATATTTTTGTACAGTTCTGCCAGGTTGATTTTGTTACTGTCATTTTACTACAATTTCAATTGATAGGAAAATTGTCACCTCATTCAGAGTTATTTATTGTGCAATCCTGGTGAAGTCAGTTCAAATCTGTAGTTCACTTTAAGATTATTTGCATTCCTGCTCAGAGGAATACAAAGTGAAGACATGACTTCTCTTGCATTTGTACTTTGAATTCTCAGAGTGCCAAGAACCTATCAGTGTTTTGGAATAAGCATAGTCACACATTGTAATAATGGAAGTGTTTCTGTTGTCCTTCCCCAACCAAGCCCCAAAATTGTGAAAATTATATATCTGGAATTTATCATGCATACTAGAAGAATTCTGAGCTTGTGGTTATCTTCTTTATAAAATATATTAATTAATTAAAATTGGTGTAGTCGTCTATAATTTATCATATTTTAATTTGCAGTACTCCACTAAGCCATTGAGTGACTGAATCATTAGCCCACAAGACTGGAGTCACCAGGCTCCTCAGGGACAGATGAAAGGTATGGCCCAAATTTGTTGCAGCCAATGGCAATTGGTAACCTCTACATCAATGGAAAGGTGAATTTGCTTTGAATTTTAGTTCAAAATGTCCAGAGAGTTAAGTTATTGTTGTTCTGTGTCTTCAAGTCATTGCTGACCTATGGGGACCCTAAGGTGATACTATCACAGGTTTTTCTTGGCAAGATTTTCTCAGAGGGGTTTTGCCTTTCCTCTCTTCTGAGGATCAAAGGTGCCTAAGGTCACCCAGGGGCTGGACAGATGAGTGACATCCAGCTGCCCCTTTAATGGCCGGATTGATGCTGTAGCAACCAGATGCTGCAACACCAATCCAGCTTCTAGAAAGCACAAAAAGGAGCTGGAAATATGCAGATGACACCAATAGGTGAAGACTTGGAATGACTACTGAAGAAAGTGAAGGAAGAAAGCGGAAAGTCAGGCTTACAGTTGAACTTTAAGAAAACAAAATTATTGTCAATATTTACATAACTTTAAATTAGACAATGAAGACAATGAAATAGTTCAAAATTTTCTATACTTTGGCCAAATTATTAATTAAAATGGAGACTGCAATCAAGAAAACAGGAGACCAATACTTGGATATAGGTTATTTGAAGGACCATATTTCCCTTTACGAACCCACTAGAGTGTTGAGATCATCCAGAGAGACCCTTCTCTCTGTCCCACCATCCTCTGAGGCTTGTTTGGTGGGAACAAGCGAGAGGGCCTTCACAGTGGCTGCTCCCAAGCTTTGGGATTCCCTCCCTACAGAAGCCAGGATGGCTCCATCCCTGCTATCCATTTGGTGGCAGATAAAGACATTCCTATGCTGTCAGGCCTTTTCAAGCTGATCAGGGCTGGGATTTAAATGTTGTGTGTCTTTTAAATTTTAAGGTTTGCATTTTAAACACATTACATTTTAAATTATGTTTTAACTTTTAAAATTGTTTAATTTTTTAAAATGTTATATTTATACATTTTAATGTTGTATTGTTTTTAAACTGTATTGTTTTTAAACTTGCTGTTAGCCATTTGAATCCCTATGTTGGGAGAAAAGCGGGATATAAGAAAATAATAATAATAATAATAATAATAATAATAATAATAATAATAATTGGAAGGGCAGCTATGAAGGAACTAGATAATATCATGTGTCAAGATGTATAATTGAATATCAATGTCAGAATCATCCATGCCATTGTATTTTCCCTCATTATGTATAGTTGTGAAAGTTGGACAGTGCAGTGCAGTGTTGTTGCCCTTCATTTTGTAATAACAGAAGAACCTGTTAATACAATTCCACTTCACAGGATAAGTATGGGAGAGCATAATCCACTTCACTCCTGTCCCCATCTGATAATCTGCACTGTCAGTGTGTTTAAATAATATAAAACCACAGGTATGACTGACAGCATATTCTGGGGCTTTAGGGATTTAAAATTGTAGACAGAGCTATTGATTACAGCAGTGACCATATTGGTTGTGGGAGTCTGTCAGTTGTTGACCAAAGAAGTAATGTTTCAAAGCTGTTTTTAAACAACACCAACAAACAACAACAATCACCACCCATACAAAGCATATTTTCCTACATTAGCTCAGTAATCTTTACAGTAACTCTCAGTCAAATTAGCCTGATTATTCCCATTTTTTAAAGACAATATACAGTCAGCTATCTGTATCCACAGATTCTCCATCCATGGATTCCACCATCCATGGCTGAACTTTTTAAAATAATAATAATAATAATAATAATAATAATAATAATAATAATACAAAAAGCAAAGGTTGATTTTGCTATTTAATATAAGGGACACGATTTTACTATGTTATTGTATACAATGGGACTTGCACATCCATGAATTTTGGTAGTCAAGGAGGGTTCTGGAACCAAACCCGAGCAGATACCAAGGGCCCACTGTACTCATAATGCTGAGTATAAGCACTAATAGGTAATTTTAGATACCTCGAGTAGGATTCCAACTTTGAGGAATTCCCAGTTGTAGAAAAGCAGGCTTAATATTTGCATCTCCTGCTGCTGTTAAAAGAAAAAAGAGCCAAGGGGTGCACAAAACAGTTGGGGTTCCAGGTTGTGTACCTCTGCATTACATACAAAGATGCTAAGAAAACTCAGCCCTCTATTTCCCATGTATAAAGCATCTGCATTCATGTTGTGTGTGTATTTCTCTGTATTCTGGTTAATGATCTTATGAAATTTCACATGGTTTGGATAATAAAGAAAGAGTGTGCAAATTGGTTGCTTGTATTTGAGGAATTAAAATATGGCAATCTTCAGAGTGATAGAACCACTCTTTGGTGTATGCTAAGTCTGGGGAGAAGCGTTAGAAAATCAGAAAGCTGAATGAGCACCAGGGCCATGGGGCAGACCAGGAAGGAAAAGTTTGGGTGAGGGGGAAGATAAGATAAGAGGCATATGGTAGGAAACAAAGTGTTTTCTCATCCAGACAAGTTTTGTACTAGCACCATGGTGGAGTAATACAGTAATACTGGGATGGGGGGGGGGGTGAGTCCTCTTGAGCTTAAACACATGTTGAGCTTGAGTATTTTTGCTGCTGCTAATAACAATGAAATGTTGCCTTTTTAAGGCATGGCATTTTAACCTCTAAAGTAAAGTGAATTATTAAGGCCAGACTCTGTCTTAAGTGGCACAGCTCTAGTTAAGAACAGCCAGTTGGATTCTAGCATGTGACCTCAACTCTTCCAGTTTCTAATTTGTATCCTTAATACCATACATTTTTATAAACCATCAGATTGGATGTACTAATGACACTTATTCCTCAGTAAATGGCTTAAGTACTGTCAAGTCTAATGTGTACAAGATCTGGTTTGCCACCATGCCACTATGGGTGATATCTACCCCTACTGCACACTTTGGTAGAGCTGACTGTAAAGATATGTATCATGCTTAACCACACAGTCCACCCTAATTGCATGGGTGGAAAACACAGAATTTGCACATAGTGGTGTAACTGTAGCAGTAGCAGCAATCAAAGGGTCTTGGAGATGAATTGGATGGTACAGTAGAACAGATGTCACAGATGAAACAGGATCCAAATTGCCACCCACAAGCTAGCAAACAGTGTGGGTGGGCAATTTCAAGCAGCGGAATGGCAGGCAGGAAGAGGTATTAAATGCTTTTTCTAGCACTGATATTTTCCACAAAGCCATTTGTCTCCTTACCAAGCTAATTACCAATATAGAACCTGACTAGGAGTACAGTTGCAGGAGCTGAGGCTGGATTTAAGGACATAAAATTGTATAAAATTAGAATATTTTAATACCAAATAAGTGCTATAATAAAAATGCATTTTATTATAATGGGAATGACTGTGCCCAGGTGACTGGCTCAGGTTGCTGCTGAGATAATATCTCAGGACAGGCCAGTCTTTCATGGAGCTCAGGTACAGAACATGTCAGCAAGGGAGAAATCCTTCTCTGTTGTGGCACCTCAGCTGTGCCTTCCTATCCATGGTGGTGGGATTGGTGCCAACACTGCAATAGTTTTTGGCAACAGCTCGAAACCTTTTTGTTTGCCAAGTTTTTTCGATGTTACAATAATTGTACATATGGGACAAGATCCTGCATCACTATAACTATGATGATGGATCTTTGTTGCTGTAGCTATGTCTGATAATGTCACTTCCCCAAACCTATATTGTCAGCCAGGAAACATCCCAGTTAAAGAGTTTCTGAGGTGCTGAGGATTAGGACACTGGGAATTTATGTCTGCAGCACTCTCCTGGTCAAAGGGCATGTTAAGAAGAGGTACCTGGAGAGACCACTCAGGGTCCTGCCACAACTGCTTGTCTCACTATGTGCTGCAACCAGGAGAGCACTGCAAAGGTCATTTCCAGTGTCCTAATCTTCAGTGCCTTAGAAACCCTTCAATTGGAGTGCTGCCTGCATGAAATGATAGGTTTTAGAGGTCATGTCCAGTCATTAACCATCATAAATGTGAATCTCAAAAGTTACAGCTTACAATCTTGTAGCTACTGAACAAGATGCAGGCATTTTTTCTGTCTCTCTTTTATAGTATTAGAGGGAAAGTATAGTTAAAAGTAGGGGTATCATTACTGATCTGTTAATATAGGGGGATTTGGTTTTGTTCAAGCATTCAAGTTTCTTGATTAACACATTCTAAAAAATTAGGAGTTAGTGGTTAACAGATTACCATACATTGTTACTGATCTGCTGCATTTTGTGGATGATTTTTGAAAGTTATTATATTATATAATTACTGTTATAGTACATTTGTGTACAAATGGTATTTCATTTGTGATGATGAATATTTTAAAAAAAATTTCACAAACAATTCTTGGTGGGAAAGTTCAAAATCCCTTCTCTACCTTGTTATGGTTTCTCTAAATCATCTGAATCTTGAACCCAGACTTGACCAGATAGGCCTTTGATTATAAAGTAGGATATATAGGATTGTGGTTCTCATCCTATCTTGCCACTTGAAATACTAGACTCTTATCACTTTGTAGCTATTTGTAATGTTTCATACAACCACTTTATTATCTATATGAATAGCCTTTCTACAGTCACCTCTTGGCAAAGATTCTTATGAAACATGGCCTGTGAATTGTTCATTACATAATCAGACAATGCGAGTTTCAGTTCAAGTTAAAGCTGTTGAATTTGTGTCCTCTATGAACTGAGCATGTTCCAACCTTCAGAAGATAATACACTACACAGAGCTCTGTTGCAAGGGAACTCCAAAAATCATGTCCCGATAGGAAGTAAAATGTCATGTGAAGTCAGTTCTATTTCTGCAGTCTTTGCCAGGGAAGTGCCTTCTACTTCTCAGACTCTCCTAGGTGGTCTAATATTTCTTCTATGTTATTCATCACACATCACTGTCAGTCCATTTCAAAATTCTTCATTGTACTCATTGCAGTCCAACTTTATACTGGCTTCTTCGTTTCATTTGTTTATCTACTTCATTCTTGTTTTCATTAATAAGAGAACTGAGAGTTTTATAAACCACATCCTATTTAATTTAAAAAAAGTAAAATAAAGGTCTGATTAAATGATTTTAAAGAGCTATCAAATATCAGCTAATGATGGAAGCTTTTGGAACACTTTGCTTAGGAAGCTTTTCGAAGTCTTTGTTTAGAGTTGTGTTTTTTTACTCATGGGGAAAACAACGATTTAAAATCAGAGAATACAATATACCACATTGAATGTTTTTATATATGTGGAAGGATACAATATTTTCACTCTAACTGTTGTGTGTGGAAGATGAAGAGTTCTCCTGTATCACAAAGCATTTAAAATATGAAGGAGAAAAATAGTGGAATTCTCTAAAGCATTTTGGAGCTCATCAGTGAATAAAGCAGCCTGTGTTGAGGACTTTTAAGTGCTAGGGCTAATCATGGGCTTAATTCTGACCAATTAAAATCAAAAGTGACTCAAAGTACTTAGTATTATCTAAAATGTGCTTGGTAGATTGAAAGTACATGTCCTAAAGCTACAGTATATATATATTGGAGAAAGCATATGAACTGGCCATCTGCAATAGACATGGCTTCTTTAAAATTTTAATGTCTGAGCGAGCACTTTTTACTTAAGGTTTAAATCCAGTTGTTAGCTCAAACTAAAGTGGTCGCGCTAAAACTAAATCAGTTGTCAAATGATGAGTAAAACATAATGTAAATCCTATTGATTCAATGGGTCTGCTGTAGTTGAGATGAGCAATTTGAATTAGACATAACCCCCCCCCCCTATATTTATATTTTGAATCTTTGGAATTCTGTGACGCTGATGATACCCATGAGGCAATTGTTATAAATCTATAAATGTATAATTTAACTAGCTCCCATTGATCCGTCCATGAACAATGTCTCTCAAAAGGAACCTCTGAGAAATCCTCTGTGCTTTTTTCCCTTGGGATAGGTTTTATTACTGGAGAATTTTAATATTTGGTGAAGTTGTACCAAACAGTATTTCCACCTGTAAACAAGGTGGAATATTTAGAATTCTTAGTCAAAGAGTTCTAGTGCCTCACCAAACTCTAGGTTTACACAAGATGCTGCCATGGCAGTTAAAATGGGATACATACCACTATATTTGTGTAGTATGAAAAACACCTAAGGTTATCCAGTGAGTTTCATAGCTGCATGGGAACATGAAATCTTAACTTTCAAATTCAACCACTCTAACCACTGCATTACAGTGATTCCATTGTTTTAGACTGGAGCTCTGGCTGTTCAGATGCTGGAACTCTTACACATGCCAACAATACCTTTTCAGTGCTTTCCTATATCTAGAGAAAGCAGCCCATGTAATTCCAGGTCAAATTAGTTAGCTGCTATAAAGATGCATTTGCTTGGCTTTAAACACTTAATGATTGTTTTATATACTGTGGTACTTAAATACATGCTTGAATAAGGGTAAAAGAACCTTGATACACTCTCCAGATTAACACAAAGTGCCTTGATAATCAGTCCACTTTAATGTACAGTAAAATTGCTAAAGAAATCCATGAACCATTTTTAGAATTCCAGAAGGCATCTGATGAAAATTAACTTTAAAAGAGTCCAGCCCAGAATGTGTGATGAATAAGAGTACTATTCTTTAGTTGTGTTAAACCAAGTACATCTGAAATCTGATGCAGATTGGCATTAAAGCAAAAAAAGGCCATGATGAGTTTGAAACAATATCTTGAATTTACATGTTGAGGGTAATTTTTTAGTGTGTCAGTTTTGGCAATTTTGCTGAAGATTATTTAAAAACTCCCTAAACATCTGGATTTGGGGGAGAAGAAAGTAGTTTCATACTTAAAGGATGAAGTTAATATTGGGCTACAAAACTATAAATGGAAAAGAAAATAGTTTTTCCAGCACAGCTGTTTCCAATTTCGTTGACAAGCCAAAATGTACAGAGAAATACTGTGTCTTACTCGAGACACATTCTATGTGCATGGCTTCATTTGTGGGGCCCAAGTTCTGGAAGGACATCAGTTTCCAAAATGTAAACATGCAGTGTGTTCACTATGCATCAAGATGTTTTCACCCAAGCATTGAGTACTCATAGAAAAAGTTTGAAAAGCCTCTATGTATTGGCTTCCAATCCAAGGTAGCATATTCCCATGGGCAAATCTCAGAAGATCCTTACAACCCTGGAATGGGGGAATAATTTAAAGAAAGCTATCAAAACCAACTGCTGTGTGACAAATTGTACTGCCTGTCATGGTGTGAGAGCCAGCACTGTTCATGGCTAAATATATGTTTAATAATTTATATGATGCCTTTCTTCCAAAATAAGTTAAAACAAAATGTAGCTAAAACAATATACATACAAAAGCTAAAAAATTAAACCAAATAAACAATTGAGTTAAAACATTAATTTAAAACATATAAAACTGCATTTAAAACATAGTAAAAAAGGGGGGAAAACAATACAGTTAGCGCCTCACATTTGCTGCTTTGACTTTTGTAGATTTCATTACAGCATTTGCAGATTTGATTCTCTCTAGAAATCTCTAGGTCCTCCAGTGCAACTCTGCCAGAAGTTAACTACCAAGTTATAATGGAGAATCTAGAGATTACTAGAGAAACATTTTTCTGGGCATCCGTAGGTCATCCAAAATCATTCTATGGTCAGCTTCTGGTTGATGCTGACCAGAACGTTGCACTGGAAAATCTAGACATTCCTAGAGAGATGCTCTCTTAGATAAACACAATAGGTTTTTTTAATCTTTTTTTCTCTCACTTTCACAGGGATCCTGAACTCCCAATCCTGGCAAATGTGGAGGACCTACTCTACACTCAATTGAAAGACTCTTCTGCCACAACTAGTTAAGAGGGCTACAAAAATGAAAAGCTCATTACTTGTCAGTGGAAAGCGAGCCCAGAAAAGACCAACTGAGCTTCTTATGGGAGAAAGTTCCCAAGTGCAAGAGCAGCTACCAAGCAAGCTTTCTCCTGTGTCCTCAGCAGATAAGCCTGTGAGGATGGTTGGAGCAACAGAAAACAGTCCCCAGAGAACATAAAACTCAAACAGACTCATCTGGGGAGAAAATGGCTTTCAATAGACATGGCTATTATATGTTCAGAACATTGTACAAGTAAGCTTTCACTTTTATTTCCCAAAAACAACCTGTTGAGGAAAAACAAAGGCCCAGTGGACCAAAGGACCAGTTCCATAAAGTGTTTCCCACAGCACACTAAACTTACAAAGAACAATGCCAAATTGCTGTTGGATCCAAAGTACACTAAGATATTATGGGATATTCTGGGGGTTGTCATTCAGAAAAGGGACTTCACCAAACTCCGGTTGCATGAGCATGACCTTATCCATATGCTTGGGCCTTTCAAACGGAAAATCATCTAACAATACAACACTAGGCAATGATTTGAACAACTCCTTGAACTGACTTGCAAGAACCGTGGATTCTAAGTTGTGGTAGATCCAAGTAATTATACCAGGAGTGGGGAACTTATCCTCTGATACCTTGTGCCCCTGCCACACCCATCAATATGGGCGAGGGACTGAAAAAATTCAGTCATGTCCTCTAGGGAGTATAATAGGAACTTCAGTCTGCATCTCATCACAGGGTCACAGCCAGACACTTCTCCAATCCCTTCCATTGCCCACCAGCAACAGAAGGGACATGGGGGGAGGGGCTATTGCAGTGCAAAGGTAAATCCTGTGGGGGGGCTTTGGACACTGCAGAAGAATGAAGAGAATACCAACCATCCCAATGACCAAAAAAGTGCATATGCAAGTTACTATTGCATATGTCACTAATCTGAATACAGTGCGCCCTTCCCTTACACGGAGATCTGTTCTGGACCCCCCGTGTAAGGGGAAAATGTGTATGCTTGAGCCCCACTGAAAGTAATGGGGCTCGTTCCCATGACGTGCACCCCATTACTTCTTCTGGAGTGCACCAGAGGTTTTTTCGGCATGGCTTCCAACATATCATGCAAGCACACTGTATTACAACCTGAGTAAATAAATGAACCTAGTTTTGCATGAAAATAAAGTGCTAACAGATCTGAAACTGGGAGAGGGGAGAGATGGAAAAAATGCTGCCTATCTGTACCTCTTTTACCAGAATGAAATGTTATGGCATTTCAGTGGGAAAATTCATTGTAGTTTCCACAGCTTCATCCTAATCAGGCTACAGGCTATGATTCTTCAGTTCCACCAAAACTGGTAGAATTTACTTCATCCTAAATGGATGAAATTGTAAGTTCACATTTTGATTGGTTTCCATGGAATGGAGAATCTCAACTGAGATTTACAAAGCTGGCAAATAATTAGATCAACACATACCACATGTTCCAACTTCTCATCAACACAACACACAAATTACATTTTCACTTGGAGTGCTTATCTAGAGGCAAATTTTTAAGTGGGCAGCAGCAACTAAGCAGTGTGGTATAAACACTTTGTGGACTGGGCTGCTATTAGGAACTCTTTGTGGCTCTGATCAGGTAAAAGAAGTAATATTCGGTGGAAGGTAGGAACATTGAGATAAAGGCTCTTCTTTGCATCTTCACTGGCTTGGCAGTGCATTTGGCAACAATCCAGCCCACAGTCACGCATGTTTAATTCCTATTGATTTGAATGGTGCTAAAGCATGTGGTCTGGAATGCAGCCAAGGATGCAGCACACAGAACTGTATACTGGTCTCAGTTATGTGATAAGTAATATGGCTTCAGTTTAATTGGTTGTCATAAGAAAGCAGCCTCTGTCATTAATTTGTCCTCCCCCCACTTCTACTATGAATAATCTTCTTAGCTGGTAAGTGAGTTTTCATTAGGCCAAGCCATTTTCTTTATTGAGCTTATCCTTGTAAATTTTGAAATTCACAACAATGCAGATCAATATACTTTATATTCTGATTATGAAAAATAACAGCAAGCAGTAGCAAAAAATATAACAGTGGTGATCATGTTTTCATATCTATTGTAGAACTATAGATTTTATTTTTACTTCTATATCATATTTACCTATTCACTTACTTATTTTTAAAACTGTTATTCTCTTCCAAACAGCAAGTGATCATTCAAAATGATTTACAGAATATACAAGACATCAAACTAAACATTTTTTTTTAAAAAAAAAATACCATGGCTGAGATCCTGGTGGTTAGTCCAAATCAGAATAGACCCATTCAGTTAGTTGTGGAATGATGAGTCAACATGTAGATTGATCCATTTGATTTAAGAGATTTACTCTAATCAAGGCTAAAATAGGATTTAGGCCATTGTCAATAAAATAAACACCCACACATGGAGCCACACAAACACCTAGTCGATAATAAAGTTAAATAATGGCAAGGTCAAATGGTGGAGTGCTCTGAGTTCATTACCAGATATGAAGTTATGACTTTTGTAATTAAAGCACCACATTGGTTTGTCTCAGAGCAAATCACTGACATAAACAGAGGGAGGGGATCATGAGGAACAATTGAAAACATCAACAATTATAGAACTAGTGTTCTTTGAAACAGTGGAGCTGTTTCAGAAACCAGATACATTGACCTGTATCTAGTTTTGCAGCTATCACTTTATGAAGGATGCTTTTGTATATCAATGCAGAAGATGTAGTCTTCCTTTCTTTTCCCTGTGTATGTGAATTTCGCTCTGCCTTTCCTTTGGTGCCCAGTTGGCTTCATAAAGTAATGCTGCAGGAGACAGTAAAACCCCATCCCCTTGACATAAGGCTCTGTAACATGGAAGTTACTTGAATGTCAACATTATAAATTATATATATATATATATGTGTGTGTGTGTGTGTGTGTGTGTGTGTGTATCAAGAAGATGGAGAGGGGAGGAAAACACTGCAATGCCTGTAGATTATGAGCTAATAAGTTTCAAAAATTGTGCATAGCTATTTACTTTGCAGTTCAATAAAGAATATAGTTACTATGGCAACTACTACATCACATGTGTATGCGACTTCGGAGATGCAGATTTCTTTTCTTTTCTTTTTTTTTTCTTTTCAAAAAGACACTTAGCAATATGGCATTTTAGCTGCTGAGTTTCAAACATGTTTTAAAATGACTTCTTGAAACAGTGACAAAAGGCTAGCTGTGATCTGAAGAAGAGAGATTGAAAGAGGAAATGGCTAAGTCCCCCAACCCCATTTTTTTATTTTAAATAGATATAGGGTGAGGAATTAATGAGCCTTAAACAACAAAGCACACATCCTCTCTGTTTCCAAGGCAAACTTGCCATGTAATTCCAAAGGATAGTTGCCCTCTCTGGCTTAATGAGCTCCCTGTAGCAGCCTGAGAGATTAAACTTTGAAATACTTGGGATTTGATAAAAGGAAGACACTCTGGCCAAAAGAGTCCAAAAGTCAAATGTAAGGAAAGGAAAGCCCTGGAGAGGTGAACTCTCCACTAAACATGCCTGTAATTGAATCACAAAAGTTCTGTGTATCCCCAAATAAAAACAAAGCAGGAAGTCAAGTCTTAAACAATACAGAATGGTTTAAGTCGAGTGGCACGGTTCACAAGATTCCCAAAGACAAACAGGCATTCTCTTGAAAGTGGTGGAACTATGCATCTGACACTAATTAAGTAGGACAAAAGAGCCAGTAGACAAAATGAATTTGAAAGACTGAATCAAGTCTTGTCTTACAGCTTGAAAACTAAGTAGAGCAATTCACCTCCCGATATTAGAGTGGTTGTGGTGGGGAAATGGATGGAGGAGACCTCCTACCAGTAGAAACTCCTTTTCTCCCAGTGGTCCAGTTCTAACCACAGAAAGTTGCAATTCACAGAACCTTACCACCAGCATCTACAGGTAGAATATCTCCTGTATACTGCTCTCCAGCCATTAATTGGAGATTTCCACTGACAGAATGCCCATCACTTCTCTAGGAAATTACTTCACTTCTCTTAATGTTCAGCTCCAATCCACCATCTTCTAACTTAAGAAAACTGGATCTAAACCAGCAGATACCAAATGGTTTCCTTCTACATGATAGCCTTTCATTTAATTGACAAGTGTGATCATGTCATTCCCTAGTTCAGTGATTCCCAAACTTGGATTCTCCAGATGTTTTGAACTTCAGCTCCCAAAATTCCTGTTTGTTGGCCAAGCTGGCTAGGGTTTCTGGGAACTGAACTCCAAAACACCTACAGGACCAAAGTATGGGAACCACTGTCCTAGTAAATTGTCTCTTCTCAGGCTCAGACTTCCTCATAGGACATGTTTTTCTCATTACTGTCTGTCTTTGTTGTCTTTCATTTAACTAATTGTATGAAGCCTTCATTTTTTTTATAGATCCTTCAACCACTGTGAAGCCAAGAACTAGACATAGTAATCTGCATGAATTCTGATTAATGAGTAGTCAAATAACATTCTTTTTTCTTCTGGCTTGGAAACAATGGCGGGTTATAGACCGCCACTAAAAGTTACGCACAGAGCGCGTACTAGGGTTAGGGAGTGCGGTGCTTCCGCACCCCCTAACCCTAAGCGGCTCTGCACGTAAAAATGACGGCGCCGTTCTAGATGGCCGCCGTCATGAGGATGTACGACCAGCGCCTTACACGGGGCGCGTGGATGTGATGTCTACTCCGCCAGGGCACTAGGCGCCCTTTGAGCGAACCAGGAAGGAGCTCTGTTTCGGAGCTCCTTCCTGGTTTGAGGCGTTTGCTTCGCTGGGCACAGCCTTCAGATGGCTGCGCCCAGCGAAGCAAGGGAGAAAGGGGCCAAGCGGCCCCTTTCTCCCCTTCCCCGCCACCGCGGGGTGTCCTTGGGGCTTGAAGCCCCAAGGACACCCCTTTTCAGGCTGCAGGGAAGCGGCGTTTTGCCGCTTCCCCGCAGCCTGAAAAGCGGCGGATCGGGGCCTCAGCGGCTGCCGTTCTGGCCACTAAGGCCCCGATACACCGGGGAAAGGGGCGGGTACAGCCCACCCCAAATAGGTGGTCTGTAACCCGCCAATGGTTCTGTTAAAATTCCTCCACTCTGATGGGATGTTTTAATCTTCCATAGTCATATTTTGCTGTGGAATTCACACAGAATTAGACCTACAAGCCAGGGAATTTATGACACTTTCACCTGAAGAGTTATGAACAACATCCCCAACTTCCAACCACTTCCCAGGCTTTTGAACAGACAAAAACCAACTAGAAAAACATATTACAACAAATCTGTTGTTTTTTTGCCACTGGAGTGCTTTTTGGATAATATTTTAAAAGGGTATAATTCTTTCCTTTTCTCTCTGTGTTATTATCTCAGGTTATTCTTCACACCTGAAATGTGAGAAAGAGCTATGAATACACAGCGACTCAGCTCAATACCATCTTTGTTATCTTGATAATAAAACAATAGATTAAAGAATAGGAGTGATTTTTGTGTGTGAGAGAGATTCCAATGTGGTTAGTTACACAATCATTTCACTATGGAACTAGTTTAAGTACAATTATTTTTGGCACGACAGAAGGGCAAATGATTCAAGGAGAGAAGTGCACAGACAAAAACAACAGATGGGAAACTTTTTGTTTTGAATGAACAATTATATTTAATAGAATGTAATATTATAATGAGAGAGTAGTTTTCTTAAAGATTAGAGTTAGAAGGCAATGGCTATAGATAATAATAATAATAATAATAATAATAATAATAATAATTATTATTATTATTATTATTATTATTATTATTATTATTTATAATCTTAGGCAAATATATTTGTGTATGGACCAATTTCTGGTTTTTTTTAAATTTTTGATATCATATATAGGGTTAGAATTTGTTGTTATCAAATCAATGAGAGATTTCCAAGAACCCTAGTCATTGACTGCCTTGCTCAGATTTTTCAAACTGAGATCAATCCACCTGTAGTGTGAACCTAATCATTTACTACTTCCTTCCATTTTACCAAGCATTACCACCTTTTTCCAGTAACTTATATCATCTCTTGATATGTCCAAAGTACAATAATCTCAATTTAATCATATTGGTTTCTAGTGATGGTTCAGGTTTGATTTCAGAGAATCATAGAGTTTAAGTCCTATTGAAGACACAGTCAAAACATCCCCAACAGATCGCTATCTAGCCTCTGTTTAAAACTTCCAAAGAAGGCGACTCCACGACAATCCAAGGAAGCATATTCCATTGTTGAACAGCTCTTACAGTCAGGAAATTCTTCCTAATGTTTAGGTGACTGTGGCACGTTACAGACTGCCCCTTTGAGGCGGCCTGTACCCGCCCCTTTCCCCGGGGTATCGGGGTCTCAGTGGCCAGAACGGCAGCCGCTGAGGCCCCGATCCACTGCTTTTTAGGCTGCGGGGAAGTGGCAAAAGGCCGCTTCCCCGCAGCCTGGAAAGGGGTGTCCTTGGGGCTTCAAGCCCCAAGGACACCCCGGGGCAGCGGGGAGGAGGAGAAAGGGGCCGCTTGGCCCCTTTCTCCTTTGCGTCGCTGGGTGCAGCTGTGTGAAGGCTGCGCCCAGCAACGCAAACCAGGAAGGAGCTCCGAAACGGAGCTCCTTCCTGCTCCGTGCAAAGGGCACACTAAGTGCCCTGGTGCGGAGTGACAATGTCACGTCCGCGCCGCCCCGTATAGAGTCAACATGGTCGTGACATCATCATGGCGGCCCCCATGTAGATGGGGTGCTGCCATTTTGTATGGACTCAGTCCGTACTAGGGTTAGGGGGGTGCGGAAGCACCGCACCTTCCTAACCCTAATACGGACTGACTCCGTACTAAAAGGTCCGTCTGTAACGGGCCCATGTAACATATTAAAGGGAATTTCATTACTTGTAATGTGTTATTTCCAAATGTTGCTTCTGAAGATGCCTAAACTTGCAGATTCCCATTTGTCCAGGTAAGGGCCTTCTCTCATGGAGCTCCATTCTCTAGAATATATTCCCATTTAAGTTGTGATTGGCCTTCATGCAATCTCTGCCTTCAGGAACCATCCCAAGACACTTATCTTTTTTTAAAAAAAATAACTGACTTTTAAAAAGATCTTTATACTGTACTTCTCATTTTTTTAAAAAAATGTTTTTGTTACATTTAGGTTATTTCAACATTGTATTTTGGCTACCATATTGATATAAAAATTAAAATTACTTCAATTTATGGTGACACCATGAATGAGGGACCTCCAAGTCACTGGCCCTGCTCAGGTCTTGAATACACAGGGCCATAGCTTCCTTGATTGAGTCTATCAATCTGAAATGGCCTTTTTCTTTTCCTATTGCCTTCTACTTTGGTAAGCATTATTGTCTTTTCTAGTGAGTCATGTCTTTTCATGATACGTCCAAAGCACGATAGTTACAGTTTAGTCATCTTGGCTTCTAGGGAGTGTTCAGGCTTGATTTGCTCTAGGACTTATTTATTTGCAGTCTACAGTATCCACAGAACTCCTTTCCAGCACTACATCTCAAATTAATTAATTTTCTTCCTATCAGCTTTTTTCAGCATCTAGGTTTTGCAACCATAGATAGAAATGGAAAATACAATGACATGCGCAATCCTAGCTTTAGTAGTCAGTATTATATCTTTATACTTCAGGATCATAGAATCGTAGAGTTGGAAGAGACCACAATGGCTATCCAGTCCAACCCCCTGCCATGCAGGAACTCTCAAAATGTCAGAATCCCCTTCATTCATTTATTCATTTAGAGGTTTCTGTCATGAGGGTTATAAGTTTAGGGTTTTGTTTGAATATTATTAGAAGGTTAGAAAGTGGAGGGAGTTACCCAGCCAGCAGAGGCTTGGTCTTCAAAGGGCTAGAGACTGGTCTCTGTGATGGGAGGGGGAGCTGAAACATAGAGTGCCTATTGCTTATATGATGTTAATATGTTTATAATATTTTAATATGCTGCTATAATATTTTAATATGCTGCTATACTATGTTGGCTTACAGGATGATGGGTTTCCAGTTGTGGTTAACTATATACATATATGTTAGTCTTGTTCTGGCTTAAGGTTTATACCTCAAGGTCACAAGTGCAGTAGAGAGATAACGCTGAATGGAGTGGAATTGCTGATCTTGGACCTATCAATAAAGTTTTGTTTATTCTACATAAAGATGACTTGTTGAGTGTCCTGGATTCTGGTCCCACATTCTGACACAATCAAAGCATATCTGACAGATGGCCATCCAGCCTCTGTTTAAAGACCTCCAAGGAATGAGAACCCACTACACTCCAAGGGAAGAGTGTGTTCCACCGTCGAACAGCCCTTACTGTCAGGAAGTTCCTCCTAATGTTAATGTTAATCTTGTCTAGTTCCTTCATAGCTGCTCTTCTAAGTCCTAGGTCTTCTTCTGATTTCTTGACAGCAGGCTCCATTCTGATTAATGATTGAGCCAAGGTATGGAAAATCTTAAAACTATTTCAATGTCTTCATCATCTATGGTTGCATCTGCACTGCAGAAATAATCCAGCCTGAAACCGCTTTAACTGCCCTGGCTTAATGCTACATAATTCTGGGAACTGTAGTATGTTGTGGCACCAGAATTCTCTGGGGAAAAAAAGACTAAATATGTTACAAAACTACGGCGGGATATAGACCGCCACTTGGGACGTCCGCAGGACGTCCCATTTTAAAAAAGGGGCGTCTCTTCTAGACGCCCCTGGGTCTAATACAGACTCTGGCCGTACAATATGGCGCCGGCCGTTCCACACGGCCGGCGCCATCTTTACGTATCGGATGCTGTGCGTCTGAACGTGTCACGGCGCTAATGACTTCGCGAGTGTGCCAGCGGCGCCTCGCAACGTCATTAGGGCGCCGCAGAAAGAAACTCCATTTTGGAGCTTCTTTTTTGCTCCGTAAGGGAGCCGCGCGGTGTGGCTGCTATGGCTCCCTTACGGAGCAAACGGCGGTGGCAGCAGACCGCCTCAAAGCGGTGGTCTATAACCCGCCTATAGTTGTCATGGCAGTTAGTGGTGTTAACCTGGATTATTTCTGCTGTGCAGAAACAGCCTACGTTAAAGTTATGTAAATCCTCCAATCATTACTTTTGTTTTCTTAACATTCAGTTATAAACCTGCCTTTGTATATTTTTCCTTGGCCTTCTTTAGTAATTATTCCAAGTCTGCTATTTTCTGGAAGCAATATGATGTTATCTGCATATCTTAAATTACTGATGCTCATTCCTCCAATTCTCACACTTCCTTCCTCCAAGTCTAATTCTGTTTTATGCAAGATATTTTGTGCATACAAGTTAAACAGATAAGTTGATAAGATACAGCCTTGCCTAACTCCTTTGCCAA
Organism: Sceloporus undulatus; assembly: GCF_019175285.1. Taxonomy (NCBI): domain Eukaryota; kingdom Metazoa; phylum Chordata; class Lepidosauria; order Squamata; family Phrynosomatidae; genus Sceloporus; species Sceloporus undulatus. The sequence continues at coordinate 330,750,701 of NC_056522.1, forward strand.
TTGGAAACCATTCTGTTTCTCCATATATTGTCTTAATAGTAGCCTCTTCTCCTGAGTACAGGTTACACAATCAAATGTTGTAGCACACAGTGATCCATGGTTTTCCATGTTCTACACAAAGACTTTGCTAAAATCTGTAACACAGAAACTGATTTTTCTTTGAAATTATTTGGTGCACTCCATTATACAATATATGTTTGTGTTATGGTCCCTGCTGCCTCGTCCTTTCCTGAACCCAGCCATTTTTCTCCATATGGTAAATGTCTTTATTGTAGAATTTTTAGATAACATAGCTCCTAGCTTGTTAGAGATTTTAGAGATTTGTTCCTCCAGGGAGGAGCTCCCTCACTCACACATACACACACATTTTGTATATTTGCATGATGGGTGTGGGGGACGTCATCTGTATTTATGAAAATAATGTTGTGAGTCATCATGTGCATTTAAAAAACCCACTACACTCCCATATATACATAGAGCTAGATGGGAATGCTGCAGTTCAATAGCATCTGGAAAGCCACACAATCACCACTCCTGGTTTATTTCTTTGCCTGATGAGAATTTTGTGTAATTTAGATAGTCAGAGATAAGATCTATGTTTGTCCCAAATAACCCAGTCAAGAACAATCCAGGCAAAGAGCAGTTCTATGTCAACCTTCCTCTTCTCTCCTTATCCTCATAGTAACGCTTGGAAATTCTTGAACCTTGGTACACTGCTGGTCAAATTATTTGCAGTGCAAGTGGAGAACAGAGACCAGGTGAAGTCTCTCTTCTCTTTGGATGTGAACATCTTGTGTAAGTTGACCACATATGTATCATACATTTATCTTTGTTGAAGGATGCACAGGACTGAGACTGGAGGGAGCATGAGTGTGTATATAAGTCTTATCTCCCAATATCTCCTGATGTCCAGAAATAAGTGAGACCCCCCATGCTTTGAGTACAAAGGTCTGAAGAAGGCTCTGTAGCCATGTTTGGCTGAATGGGTTAGAAAGCTCAATGTGATCAGGAACCCTGTGAGCTTAGGCCCTGTGCAGACTGGAACTTTGGGCCGGCCTGGAGGTGGAGTCAGGGCATAGCCTCTACATGATGCACGCCCTGGCTCTGCCCCCTAGGACTCTGTGACACTGCATACCACACCACACCACATCTTCAGACACAGTGCTGAAGGAGCACCGTATAGCAGCGGCACCACAGCTATTACTGTGGTCCTCTAACATTCCATTCTTGGGCAAGATTCTGGAGCAAGTGGTGGTCTCCCAGCTCCAGGGATTTTTAGATGAAATGAATTATCTAGATCTAATTCAGTCTGGCTTCAGGCCTGGCTATGGCACAAGAGATAGCTTTGGTTACCTTGGTGGATGACCTCCATAGGGAACTGGACAGGGGGAGTGTGTCCCTGTTGGTCCTGCTGGATCTCTCTGTGGCTTTCAGTAACATTGACCATGATATCCTTTTGAGCCACCTTCTGGGATGGGACTTGGGGGTGCTGCTATGCAGTGGTTCCAGTCCTTTTTGGAGGGGCAGACTCTGAAGGTGGTGTTGGGAGACTCCTGTTTGACTCCTTGGCCATTGGCCTGTGGAATCCCACAGGGTTCTGTTTTGTCTCCCATGTTGTTCAACATTTACATAAAACTGCTGGGAGAGATCATCTGGAGTTTTGGGATGTGGTGTCATCAGTATGCAGGTGACACCCAATTCTATCTCTCCTTTCCATCTGACTCCAAGGAAAACATCTCTGTGCTGAACCAGTGTCTCCTGTCAGTAATGAATTGGATGAGGGCAAACAAACTGAAGCTTAATCCAGACAAGACGGAGGTGCTCCTGGTCAGTCGTAAGGCAGATCAGGGAATTGGGGCTGTGCCTGAGCTGGATGGGGTTACACTCCCCCTGAAATCTCAGGCTGACAGCTTGGGTGTGCTCCTGGAATTTAAAATTCAGTTTTAAAATAAAGTAACTTAAAAATAGGCAGGATTTGGGAGAGATCTTCGGGGAAACAAGGGCAGTCCAGGTCCTTTTAATGGGAGGTTAGTCTGAAAAGGCTTGCTGGAAGAGATCCACCTTGATAGACTTTTTGAAGACATCAAGAGTAGTAATATGACAGATCTTCTCCGGCTGGCCATTCCATAATTTAGGATCGGCTGATGAAAAGGTCCTCTGGGTGACTGCAGCCAACCTGGTCTTCATTGTCTGCAGTAAGTTCATCCCAGAGGACCTGAGTGTGCAGGGTGGATTATATGGAAGAAGACGCTCCCTCAAGTACGTTGGACCAAAGCCAGGTAGGGCTTTAAAGGTTGTTACCAACACCTTGTACTGTGCCCAGAAACAAACAGGCAGTCAGTGCAGTGATTTTAAAATAATAATAATAATAATAATAATAATAATAATAATAATAATTTATATCCTGCCTCTTCATGTATTAGAAGATAATAATAATAATAATAATAATAATAATAATAATAATAATAATAAGCTAATAATGACACAATTACACTAATGTATTAAGCTCCCATCTTCAGTTTTTGCATGCACAAAACTTCACATTCACGATCTGGGAAGGGAAAATTGTGGAAAGTGAAAGCACAATTGTACTGTTATTGGTTTTTTGTGGGTTTTTCAGGCTATGTGGCCATGTTGTAGAAATTTTCCTTCCTGACCTTTCGCCAGCATCTGTGGCTGGCATCTTCAGAGAATGCTTTGCCTGGAAAAAGTCCTGCATTCCCAGGCTCACACAGTATATATACACCCAACTTTTTCCAGGGCAAGAATCTCTGAAGAAGATGCCAGCCACAGATGCTGGCGAAATGTCAGGAAGGAAAATTTCTAGAACATGGCCACATAGCCCCCCAAAAAACCCAAAAAGCATGGATGCCAGCCATGAAAGCCTTCGACTTCACATGGTATTGTTATAGGTTCATCATTAGAGTACAATTCCTCATAGTGCTACTGTCCCGTTCATTGCCAATAACGGAATAATTGTGGGATGGTTATGGAATTGACCTTAGTGTGATAATCTCCAATATCAGGGCCTAAGTGCCTCGCAGAGGTAGAATTGGGGCCTTTAAGGCCCATGGAGGACTAATATTTATTATATGTATCAGATATATTTATAACCTGTTTTCCCTCCAGAATTGGGACTCAATGTGGCTTACAATTTAAAATAACAATACAATTAAAAACATAAAAACATAAACATTAAATTAGAATTAAACTATTACAGTAGTAAAATATCATTATAAGAATAAAGAGAAATTGTTAAAAGGTAAGTTAAAAAGAGCCTGCGTTGTAAACTCTGAGGGTTGTAACCACCAGTGATGGTGCAAGTGGGACTAAAAGGGTATCTTCCCAATGGTTTGCTCCTGCTGGTGCAGATCTATAAAAACAGGGCTGATAGCAAAATTGCCACCATCCACAGCAAAGCCAAAGAATGTGGCTAGGGATATGCCATTGAGCTCTATTTTACTCTCAGATATGCCCTTCAGTTGATCACCAAAGAGAAAGTGGAGAGGGCAGACACACCTTAATAAAACCTATGGTTCTGCTCCCTCATGCTTGATTTCACAACGCTGCATCCCATGACCTGTGACCAGATCTCCTCCCTCTTAGGACTAGCAAATTCAGTTCCTCCCTACAGCGCTACCCAACATGGTTTTGGAACTGGCTTCCCACTGTACTGTGATGAGTTTAGGCAATAACAATCCCTTCAGAAACGCATTGTGCTGAACAAATTTTAGAAACATTTGGAAGATTAAATCCTAATAAGCTATAATTATATGCACTGCATAGAGAGTAAAGATGAGCATGAACAAAAGGACTATTACACCTCAACAATAAAAGGAATTTAAGAATATACTATGACTGCAATACGACCAACTTTAGTTTAAAAATTATCAACAAAGTGTAATGCATTGTCAGATAAATATAAGTTCTTTTTATGATATAACCTTTTCAGTATAATGGTATTTAAATGTAGCAAGCCAAAGCCAATACTTCTATTTTATGTATTTTTCCAAATGGAGTCAAAGTGGGGAAAATCCTGTTCCATTTTAGTTAGAGGCTATATTCCTAGCATATACTCATTTTGAACAGTTTTTCTCTTGGAGTGTTCACAGTATGATTCAAGGCCCTCCATTGCAAAGGAATCTGCAGATGTTGATTGACTAGGGATGTGTGAAGAATTTTCTGTTCAATTTTTTCCTTTTGAAGATGTCTTCGGTCTCATAACACAGAAATGGCATTGGACCATATCTACTTCACATTTAGAAATCCAAACATTTCAGGACTTGTGGCATATTTTGTGGTACAGCAAAAATTTTGTCATGTGTTGTTGTGTGCCTTAGTAGTTTCTGATGCATGGCCACCCTAAGGCAATCCTATCACAAGATTTTCTTGGCAAAATTTGTTCAGAGGTGGTTTGCCTTTGCCATCCTCTGAGATTGAGAGAGTGTGACCAATCCAAGGTCACCCAGTGGGTTTCCATGTCCAAGTAGAGATTTGAATTCTTCTTTCCAGGGCTCAAACCACTACATCATGCTGGCTCTCACAATAATTTTGTACCCATTTGAAAGAATGAGTCTGACTAGCATCCTGCACTGCAGTTAAGAATTTGTAACCTACATTTATAGATCCATAACTGATCTGTATTCAAGAGAGCTGATCCAAAGGGTGGGCATTTGCAATGTGGCTGAGAGGGGCACTTCAGGATAATGCAGTAGCCCCTTCCCACCCCTGGGATATTGTAGGATCACTCCTACATTTTCAAAAATGCCCACAATCATTAGTCAATATGTGGGTAAACCATGGATGCAGTGTAAAAACCATGCACAAACATGCACATACTTTTATTTTAAAAACCTTGACAGATTGCCATATGAAAACTGTGGCTGTCTCTATATGAAATACAGTTGGCCCTCCCCTTACGTGGGCTTGCCTTACACAGACTTGAGCAGAAGGCAAGCCCCAATAGATACAATGGGGCGCGTGTCCATGGTGCATGCACTATGGCATACCATGGGAGTGTGCCTCATTGTCCTTAATGGGATTTGAGCATTCACTCAGTTCCCATTATGCATGGGTCTGGAACAGATCCCCCACGTAAGGGGCAGGCCAACTGTATCACCCATTATCTTGACTGGCTATATACCACTTTTCAATAGAAAGTTCTCAGAATTATCTCCATATAACAACTCACTATGCAAAGCAGTTTAATTACACAGAGTTATACTATAATTCCACCAATATTCTACTTTTACTATATTACCATATGAGCCCCATCTCACAGCAATCACCTGATGCTTTTATAATAATGGAAACATGTTGTTTTCAGAGCAGCTATCACAGTTTCTTGGTCCTGTGACTGGGGCTGCTGCTTCCATTCTGCTCTCTTCTTGACTCTCCCTTAACCTCGCTTCCCTGCTTCCTACCCAACATACATTTTGGTTATTTAATTTTAATTTAATTTTCATTCTTTTCATGCAATTCCATAGCTATGTGTCAGGGTCCAAGGCATGGGTGATCTGGATTTCTGGATGGACTGTGCCATGGATAGTGAGCTTTAGAAAGTCTGATGGACCAAAGACAGAAAGTGAGTCAGGAAACATCCCAGGTATAAGCACAGCAAGGCTCAGTTACAAGAATCCAATGGGCCAAAGGTAAGAGGCAGATTCAAGGAACAGACCAGGTCTAAGCCCAACAAGGCAGGGTTCCAGGAGTCCAAGGAGCCAGAGGCAAGTAGCACAACCAGGGAGCAGACCAGGCCTAAACAAAGCAAGGCAGAGTTCCAGGAGTCCAAGGGGCCGCAGACAAGAGACAGAGCAAGGCCTAAGCACAGCAAAGTTAATAAGACAAAACACAAACAGAGCAGCTACAGGCAGCACATAAGACTGTGTTGCTATGGTAAGGGTTGAGAGGCCAATGCAGCCCTGAAGCAGACCTTTACATTATGCTACTGCAAGTTAGGTTTTTATAAAAAGAAAGAAAGAAAGAAAGAAAGAAAGAACGAAAGATTTTTTTTTTTTACAGAGAATTAGGCTACTTGGAAATAGTGAGGGGGAGGGGGAACAGAGGGAGAGGTGGGGACACTGATGCCACATGATTGCCAGTCTCACAACTGCTTTGGCAGCAACATTTTGCACCTGAGCATTTGCACATTTGGGACGTGATTGATGGGATTCTCCCATGAATGAAAATAGATGCAGCAGCTATTGGTTAGGAACACAGCAAGTACAGGTTGGAGGCATTGCTATGCAATAAGTATTTCCAAATATGCTTTTTTCCTAGTTTAATCATGGTTTTAAACCTGCATGTTGTAACTGAATTCATCTTCTTATTTGTGAGTCTCATTTGGCATCAACAGCTCCTGTTTTCTGGCTCTGTCAGTAGGGGAAGACCACAGAGAGAGAACAATGATTCAAAAGATCTCTTTTGTCAGGGCCATTGTGGGGGAGGGTAAGCCATGCTGGTCCCATTCCCCCAGGCCCTGGTAGAACTATGTCACAGACATGCATCCTATTTGAAAGGCTCATCTCTTCAAAGGGATGTCTAGTCCAAATGTGGTTTAAAGATAAACAATGATGTGACATGAAAGAAAAGGCCTTGTGGTTGACCACCCACAGTTAGTCTTGAAGATTGAGCAGGAACATGGCTTATTATCTTATTATGTGATTTTTGTCACATGCCTTATTGTGATGGCAAAGTTTTCCCTCTGTGTGTATGTTGGCCTAAAACCTATTGTTAGTCCCATCTTGGAGTGCATCTACTCTGTAGAAATGATGCAGTTAGACATCACTTTAACTGCCATGGCTCCATCCAGGAGCCCTGGTGGCACAGTGGTTAAATGCCAATACTGCAGCCATTCACTCAAAACCACAAGGTTGCGAGTTCAAGACCAGCAAAAGGGCCCAAGCTTGACTCAGGCTTGCATCCTTCCAAGGTCGCTAAAATGAGTACCCAGACTGTTGGGGGCAAATTAGCTTACTTGCTAATTAGCTTACTTGCTGTTCACCGCTATGATCTTTGGAATAGTGGTATATAAATAAAACAAACAAAATTATATTCTTATTATTATTATTATTATTATTATTATTATTATTATCCTACAGAATCTGCTCTACCACTGCTCCTCAAACCTCTGACTTTTGGCCAAAATGGGCTGTGGCATTCACCTGTGTTTATTCACCCCTTTAAAATGCTGAAGACATGGGGTGAGGCCAATGAGAGGAAAATTTTCTTTAAAAACGTCACCTTTTACAACTTTTTCAGCGACATGAAACTATTATATGTAAATGCATTTAGAGTGTGTACATGATATTGTAATTTAAAGTTATAATTTTAATTTTGCTAGTTTTTTATGTCACAACTATTACCATTACATTTAGTCATATAGGAATTATCATTTATGAGTAACATTAGTATAAAAAATGACTAAATATTCTGTATGGTTGATATGGGAGGAGGTCAAATGGGGGGACAACATGAGTTTCCACACTAGTGACACCAAACCTAGTGATGCCACAGTGTACAAGGAGTATATTAGAATAGAAGTTCAGAGAGTAACTGAATGAGTGAGTGAGGCCCGGTACACACGGGCCGAAAGCGCCGTGTCAGCCCCAAAATTAGGGTTGTAGAGCGCATAGCAACCGCACGCTCTGCAACCCTAATACGTATGGATGGCACTATCTTTACGTGGCACCATCCATACATGGTGCATGTCGATGACGTCACGTGCGTGTCACGTCCAAACAGCGCGGCACATGCATGACATCTCCACGCTGCCCCAGGCAGCTTATGGCATCCTGGTGGCATAGCCGCAAGGAGCTCCGAAACTGAGTTCCTTTTGGGGAGCGGATCATTCCCATGGCAACAGCATGGCTCTCTTCTTTAGTGCCGGGTGTCCGGGGGCATGAAGCTTCAAGGACACCTCTTTTCCGGGCCATGGACAAGTGGCATTTTCCCACTTCTCCGTGGCCCAGAAAAATGCCGGATTGGGGCCACAGGGCTGCTGGTGAGGCTGCCCTGGCCCCAACCCAACATGAAAAGGAGCATCTGCAGGCGGCCTCTTTGGGGTGGTCTGTACTGCCCCTGAGTGAGTGAGTGAGGATGACATATTCATAAATGGCCAATGCTGAAAGATTGATGGATAAATGGCCAGGAGTTTTTTTAAAATGAAAATAGAGTACAATACTGGGCAATTAATTTCTCAAGCTTCTTTATCCACCATCATCTTCCAGTTACTACTGTTCAGATGTTCTGCCATGCATCCTAGTGTATCATACCTTCTATGGAATGTCTATCCTTTTCAGGTGAACAGCATGTGATCCTCTAGATCAGATTTTCCCAGTCTTTTTAACGTTGGAGTAACTTTTGAAATAATTTTCAGGTCTGCATAAAAATTATTATATCTATTCCTCAAAATAAAACTTTATCCCAGTCACCATTTCCTACAGAACCCCTAGCAACCTCTCATGGAACTCTAGAGTTACAGTGAAACTTGGTGGGAAACCTTGCTCTAGATGTTGATATATTCTAATACCCATAAGCCCTAGACATCATGCCAATGATTGGGGATGATGAGATCTTGAAATCAACAACATCTGACATGCCACAGGTGTGCATATAATAAATAAATAATAAAATTTTTATTTATATCCCGCCCTTCCTATGATCAGGGCGGCTTACATCAAGGTTAAAAACAGCAATCCACAAATACAACAAGATTAAAATACAAAAACATTGAACCAAAACAGACAAAAAAACCCCATAGCCCAACCTCTTGGCCACGGAAGAGGAGGGAGGCCCGCAGGATTTTATTCGGGGAATGCCTGTTGAAACAGGAAGGTTTTCAAGTCCTTCCTGAATTGGGCCAGGGTGGTGGACGAGCGGAGCTCAGTGGGCAGCGTGTTCCAAAGGGCTGGGGCAGCTGTGGAGAATGTCCTCCATGTGGTGGAGGCTAACCTAGCCCCAGGCACCTTCAGTAACTGCTGCCCAGATGTTCTGAGGGTGCGAGGCGGAATGTACGGGGAGAGGCGGTCCTTTAGGTATCCTGGGCCCAAGCCATTTAGGGCTTTATAGGTAATCACCAACACCTTATATTGAGCTTGGAAGCGAATGGGCAGCCAATGGAGGTCTTTCAGCACCGGTGTTATGTGGCTGGTCCTGGGAGCACCAGTGACCAGCCGGGCTGCCATGTTCTGCACCATTTGCAGCTTCCGAGTTTGGTATAAGGGTTGCCCCATGTAGAGTACGTTGCAGAAATCCAGTCTCAAAGTTACCAGAGCATGTACAACAGTTTCTAGGTCCCTCTGGGCCAGGTATGGGCGCAGCTGGCGAATCAGCCGAAGCTGATAACAGGTGCTCTTGACCGTCGCATTCACCTGAGCTGTCAGGTGGAGCGACGAGTCAAGAAGCACCCCCAAACTGCGCACGGAGTCCTTCATGGGGAGCGTGACCCCGTTCAGGACAGGTGGAACCACCGCCATTCCTGGACCAGGAGAACCTATCACTAGTACCTCCGTTTTCTCTGGATTCAACTTGAGTCGGTTTTCCCTCACCCAGCCCATTACTGACTCTAGACAGGCCACGAGAGGAGAGACGCCATCCCCAGTCACTGCATCAGTCGGAGACATAGAGAAGACTACTTGGGTGTCATCAGCGTACTGATAACCCCGCGCCCCATGTCTCCGGATGATCTCTCTCAGCGGTTTCATGTAAATGTTAAATAGCATGGGAGACAGAATGGCTCCTTGAGGGACCCCAGTTTTAAGGGGCCTCTCATCAGAGCACATGTCTCCCAGCTGCACCATCTGGGACCTCCCGGAGAGGTAGGAGCGGAACCACTGGAGCGCAGTGCCCCCGATCCCCACCTCTGCCAGGCGTCCCAGAAGGATACCATGGTCTATGGTATCGAAAGCCGCTGAGATGTCCAAGAGCACCAACAGGGACACGCTTCCCCCGTCGATGCTCAGACGGAGATCATCGACCAGGGCGACCATGGCCGTCTCAACCCCGTAACCCACCCGGAAGCCAGTTTGAAATGGGTCCAGATAATCCGTTTCATCCAAGACCGCCTGAAGCTGGATCACAACCGCTCTCTCGATCACCTTTCCCAAAAATGGTAGCAGCGAAACAGGCCGATAGTTATTATGTACCAGGGGGTGGAGGGAGGGCTTTTTTAAAATAGGTTTTACAATGGCCAATTTAAGTTGAGATGGAAATAGCCCATCCCTCAGTGATGTGTTAACTATCCGGCGTAACAATAATGTTACTGCCGGTCCCCCCTGGGCCGCTAACCACGAGGGACAGGGATCAAGAGAGCAGGTTGTTTTCCGAACACTTCCGAGGATCTTGTCCACATCCTCGGTACTCACCAACTCAAACTGATCCAGTTTAACATAGTCCACGGAGGCTCTGGACACTTCTACCCTAGGTTCTGCTATAATGTCGGCGTTCAGACCTTCGCTTATACGAGAGGTTTTATCCGCAAAAAAGTCGTTAAACAAGTCACAGCAGGCCTTAGAAGGTTCAAGGATCTGGTTCAGGGCGGGAGGGAGCTGAGTTAGCTCCCTGACCACCCTGAACAACTCTGCCGGACGCGACTCAGCGGACGCAATACGAGCACCATAGAACGAGTTCTTTGTTGCTCGTATTGCCTCTCCGTAGTCCTTTAACAGTTGGTCTAGGAGAGCCTTGTCGTTTAAGCAAAGGTGTTTCCGCCAATGGTACTCTAGCCGTCGCAGAGCCCGCTTCCTCGCCCGGAGATATAGACTGACTTATGATGAATAGATCCCTACATGCAACCTCAGTGTAACACTTTCCACACAGGATGCTGCATCCTTGTACAGGGGTCTGAATGTCACATAGTATTTAGTCTTAGAGTGAGTCAATCTGGTTATCTTTTTATTCACTTTCCCTCTCTGATGATGTGGGAGGTTATCATTATTATGGAAATCAACAGGCAAAGGAAAACACTTTCTTTTTATTAGCATTTTAATAGCTTCCTTAAATATAATAATGGTGTTATTTTTTTACTCTGTGCCAGCAGTCAGTAAGAAAATCTGTATATTCTAGTAGGGAATTCTACTGAGAGGCATAACAATTGCTGTTATATATCTTAGCAATCTTCCAATAAATAATATAAGAGTGTTGTTTGCCTTTATCAAAGTGATCCTTAAGCAAATACCCATGTGGAGAAGAAAACTTGCATATTTATAACTGTAAATTTACATATAACTGCACATAAAATATGCCATTCCTTTTTTAAAATACTTCTTTAGAATTTCCATTAAAATCATCGTGTAATTATGCTAAAGATACAAACCTCACAAAGATTTATGCCAAGCATTACCCAAAGAAATGTTATTACAATTGCAAGGGCATTGCTCTGCAAGAGTTCTGAAATTCCAATTCTTGTCAGCTTAAAGAGGAAGAAAAGAAAGAAAGAAAGAAATGTGAATCACAAATGTACTGATCAACAAGACACATAGGCATGCATGCAGCTTTAAGCAGGTGACTAATTCCATTCTGACCCTAGATTATGTAAATGTGAAAAAACAGACCATGCACATATATGATGTGACAAAATATGCACATGACTCTGGAAGACATGCTGATACCTGCAGAATTCAGGCACATTCAGGTGTGCACATAGAAGTGTGCATTCCAATAGAAGGGTAAGCTGATGAAAAGAAGGGCATGGACATATGTGGTGGAATCCTGTTGATGTCTTACACATGCCCAAGTTTCCTTATGGAAGTATGAATATAAGATATACAGTATCTGCACTCAGATCAAGGTCATTTAGAATCATAGAGATGGAAGAGACCACAAGAGCTATCCAGTCCAATTCTTCACCATGCAGAAATATACAATCAGGGCACTCCTGACAGATGGTCAGCCTTTGTTTAAAAACTTCCAAAGAAAGAGAACCCATCACTCACCAAGGCAGCATGCTCCACTGTTGAACAGCTCTTACCATCAGGTGGAATCTCTTTTTCTTTAGACTGAATCTATTACTCCATGTCCTAGTCTCCTGAGCAGCAGAAAACAAGCTTCCTCCACCCTCAGTATAACATCCCTTCAAATAGTTTTTTTGTGGTTTTTTGGGGCTATGTGGCCATGTTCTTGAAGAGTTTATTCCTGATGTTTCACCAGCATTTGTGGCTGGCATCTTCAGAGAATGTTGACCTGGAAAAATCAGCAATAGCAGAACACATTATAAACCATCCTGGGCACAAAATGCTGTTTGAAAACATTGAAATTCTGGACCATGCCAACAACTATCAGGTCAGAATGCACAGGGAAGCCATTGAAATGCACAAAAACCACCACTCCTCCCCGGTTCAGCAGCAGCAGCCAGGAGAAACTCTCATTAGAAGCTCTCGGTGGTGGCAGTGTTAAAACAACCACTCCATCCCGGTTCACCAGCAGCAGCTGGGAGAAGCTCTTGGAATGGTGGCATTAAAACCGCCCTTCCACATCAGTTCACCAGCAGCAGCCAGGAGAAGCTTTCAGCAACGGCAGTGGCAATGTTAAAACCACCCCCACCCCAGTTCACCAGTAATAGTGAAGGAGGATTGTTGACAATTTGTTTACAATTGTCCCTGGTGGCGCAGTGGTTAAATGCCTGTACTGCAGCCATTCACTCAAAACCACAAGGTTGCAAGTTCAAGACCAGCAAAAGGGCCCAAGCTCGACTCAGGCTTGCATCCTTCCGAGGTCGCTAAAATGAGTACCCAGACTGTTGGGGGCAAATTAGCTTACTTGCTAATTAGCTTACTTGCTGTTCACCGCTATGATCTTTGGAATAGCGGTATATAAATAAAACAAATTATTATTATTAATTATTATTACATTTAGAGGGACTATTATTATTTCTAACAACACAGGCGACATTAGAGCATTGATGGACTTTTTGAAATTTAATCAGACTCTTTAAATTGGAAACTGGAAACTACTGACATCAGTGAGCCGAAGTCTAGTACAGCTCCATGAACAGAAATAATTAGAGGAACTAATCGACAAGTTATTTGATCATTGGTGGGTTATCACCAAGTTATCTGAACATTTGTGGTATTAATTCAGGCAATGGTAGCATTCACTGCTTGTTATAGCTGTTTTTACCTTCTTTGTTGTCTTTCTGTCTGCTGTTGAGCCTTGTCTTGTTAATTTTTTCTCACTCATGGCTACTGTTATCTCCCCTAATTTGATATCTATTAGGTGTCTCCCTTGCTCTCAGCTCTCTTTTGTTTGTTCTCTGTGGAACTGTTGACCAGTTGCTCCTAAAGCAGCGGCAATCCATGATCATTTTTTTTTCTAAATCTCTCTACTTACTTGCCTTTATTGAAATTTGGCTCTCTGCCCATGACACTATAAACTCCCCTGCCCTTTCATTTGATGGATTCTCTTTTGCCCATGCAAGTTGTCAAGAGGGCGGGGTGGGTGGGTAGGTAGGTAGCATTTTGTTATCCAACTCATGCCAGTTTCAATTGTTGTCTCTTCCCCAGAAGCACTGCTTTTCTTCATTTGACTTTCATTCTATTAAACTTTTCTCTCCTATGCAGTTGCAGGTTGCAGTCTTCTATTGTCCACCTGGACAGCCTGCCAAGTTCTTTTCTTTTCAACATAAAGGCGGGTTACAGACGGGGAAAAAGGGGTGTGTTCATGACGTCATGAAGGTAGAGCCTTCAGACGGCCCTTACCTGAATGCCGCCATGAACACGCCGCCCGCATGCCCCAAGCGGGAAGAAGCGGCATTAAAAAGGTGCTGCTTTTCCCCACTTCTTTTCTATATAGTGCGCAGCTGCGCATCTCTGTCTGTAAGCTGCTGCACCGGTACGCCAGAATTGCTACGCCGCTAATTTAAGTTGCCCATTTAAAAGCTCCGTGTCTGCTGCATCGCATAATGAGTCGGGGTCCTGGAACATGCGCAGTTTGCAGTCAGGCTTTAATTGCAGCATCACCTGCCATGCAGGTGTGGAAGCTGCAGCACAGCTGTAGCGCATTTTAAGACTTGTAACCCTAACCCTAACCCTAACCCTAACCCTAGAGCTGCATGTACTTTAAATATTTACATATGTACAAGGGAGGTGATGGGGGATGGCAGGGGGACAGCAGTGGCAGCGGCGACAGCAGTGGCTGTGCATTGCAGATTCAGCAAGAGCGTGGGGACCAAAGGAGAGGAGGCATCCATGATGCTGGTGACATTGGCAACATGCAAGCGGACAAGGATGCCAACACCAGCTGATCACCAGCTGGCAGGAGACCACCTTTGTTCTTGGCCAGCCGGCAGCCGGCAAAAGAAAAAAAAAGCCCCGTTTTTGGCCGCCCGTGGAAGCTGCCTCTCTCTTTGCAGCGTCCTCCGAGGCGGCGGTATGGAAACTGCGGGTCAGAAACGGCCCCAGGTGAGGCGTCTTCACTGCCCCCCATGTGGAAGCCCCATACACCTGAGCCACGCCCCCGGGGCGGGCGGTCTGGAGGCTCTGTATTCAGCAGAATACACCTCCAAGACGTCTTCCCCTGCCCGTCTGTATCCCGCCAAACATACATTACAAGTTATTATACTTCTTGTTACATCTTTTTGTTTGACATAGTCTAAATTTTCTTACCTCTAAAAATTTATTAATATACATACCATACTAAATTTCCTATTTCACCTGTTGAACATACATCACTTCTATAAACACATCAAATAGTAATCTTTCCCACTAGATAACTCTAATTTTTCTTACTATACAATGAATTTCTCTTCCCATAATTTCGAAAACTTTTTCCATTTTTCATCGTATTGTTGAGTAGAATGATTATTTATATGTGCTGAAAGAGTTTCTAAAGTGGCTAATTCCTGTAACCTTACTACTCATTCCTCTATTGCTGGGACTATGTCAGATTTCCAATATTTTGCATAAATGGAGTAGCAGTTATCATGTATAACAAAACATTTAACTCGTCTTGCACCAAACTGTCCTTTATTACATCAGTTATATTTATAAGAAAAGATCTGCCCTTAATGGGATGTTTTTCTTTAGGGTTTGTATAATATTTAAATAACCATTTTCCAATTTTTTTTTTGCTTTGGTACATTGCCACCACATGTAGTATATGGTCCCTTCTTTCTTCCTGCATTTCCAACACTTTTTGTTTCTGTTTCTCCCTATTTTCGCTATCTTTAAGAGTGTCATATACCATCTGAAAAAAATCTTAAAATAATTTTCTTTTAGGTTGCTACATCTTCTAAACTACAGATGTTTTTCCAGACATTTTCCCAACTCTTAAAGGGGATATCATTTCCAACATTTTGTACCCACTTGACCATGTTTGTCTTCATCGTTTCTTCATGTAATTCCCATTCCAAAATTTGTAAATTTTTAAAATTAATTGGTCCTTTTCTCCTCTTATCATTTTATCAAATTCATTTATATCTCTTTCTATGCCTTGATCTTGTTCATCTTTTCTAAACTCTCCTTTTATTTGGCAATATTTTAACCAATTATTTTCTAATCCGATTTCTGCAATTACATCTTTTAATTTAGTTTCAGCTAATTGTCCTTGTTTTGTTAAAATGTTCTCATATCTAATCCAATTTCTTATACTTTTCCATTCTGCTTTATGGAATGCTTCCTGAGGTGATGTCCATAATGGTAATTTTCTATACAAATAACTTTTATGTTTACTCCATATTCTTAACAGCACTTTTCTTATCTGATGTTGGTTAAATTGCTTTGTATATTTCGATTTCCCATAACATATAAATGCATGCCATCCTAGCTCAATATTACAGCCTTCCAGTTCCAACAATTTTGGATTATCTAATTGTATCCAATCTCTTATCCAAATCAATGAACAGGCATTATAGTAAATTTCTAAGTTGGGTAAACCCATACCCCCTCTTTCCTTTCTATCTTGCATAGCTTTCAGTTTTATCCTGGGTTTTCTCCCTCGCCACACAAAATTTGTGATATCTTTATTCCAGCTTCTAAATGGACCATTATTAAGTATAATTGGTATTGTTTGGAACAAGAACAACATTTTGGGCAAGACATTTTGCCAAGTTCTTTTCTGACTTTGAATCTTGGTTGATGTTTTTCCTTTCGGATGAGGTCCCAACTTTAATTATGGGGGAATTTAATATTCACATGAATGATCGTAATAATCCTGCAGCCACATTCTTTAGCTCTCTATTATCTTCCTTTGGGCTTGAACTCTGCTCTAACTCACCCACTCACTCTCTTGAACATTGTCTTGATTTAGTTCTTACAAAAAAGTGTGTAATTTCTGATTACATGATTAGTGAATTTCCACTGTCTGATCACTATCTTATTTCTTTTTCACTCACTTATAACCCACCTCCTCATTGAATTTTGAAGACACTTGGCCAGTCATTGGACTCTTCCTTATTCTTGTTAAACTTTGGTGACTCTGTGGATCCAGCTGTCTCCTTACTTAACTCTAGCAGCAACTCTTGGCAATTTCCCCCCATTATCAATAGGCGCAACCTCTTCCACTAAGCCACAGCCCTGGCTTACTCCTGTCATTCAGTATCTCCATTCTTGTTCTCAGGCAGTCAAGCGTTTATGAAAAAAGATTTTATTCATTATAAATTTGTTCTTTCTTCCTTTTTGTGTGTTATCTCAATGGCAAAACACAATTATTACATATCATGATTAATGCCATTGAGCAGCAGCTCAGCATCTCTTCTCTACCTTTAATTCTCTGCTAAAGCCTTCTTCTCCACCAGTTCCTCTTTCATTTTCACCTAATGATTTTGCAATTTACTTCATTACTGAGATTAAAACTATCCATTCTAACCTTGATGTTCCTGATTCTTCCCCCCCCCCCCAGCACCTCAGCCATCCATAGCGACAAAATTTCCCACTTTTTGTCCCATCTGGTTGGACGAACTATCCAAGTTGTTGAACTCTTCCAATCTATCAACTTGTTCTCTTGACATGATTCCTTCTCAGGTATTCGAATTTCTGTTGCCCCTTCCATTCTGCCTTTTCGTCTTTACACTATTTATCTTGCTCTTTCTCCTGGTTCATTTCCCTCTGCCTTTAAACATGCTTTGGTTTCCTTTATTCTGAAGAAGAGTTCACTTGATCCATTTTCCCTTTCTAACTATCGTCCTATTTCTCTCCTGCCTTTCTTCTCTAAGGTTTTGAAATGTACTGTTTATTCTTGTCATCTCGAGTTTCTTTCTACTAATGCTATCATGGATCCTTGCCAGTCACGCTTCAATCCACTGTATTCTACAGAGATGGCTCTTATGAAGATTGAGGATGATCTTCTGTTGGCCAAGTCAAAAGGCCTTTACTCTGTTCTTATTCTCCTCAATCTTTCCACTGCTTTCAATACCAGTGGACCTACTCAAAGACCTAGGATTTACTGATTCTGTCCTTAAATGGCTTAGATCTTACCTTTTGGATAGGTCATTTGCTGTGATCACTGGAGGCCAGGTTTCTGCCCGTTTCATTATCTGTTGGAGTCCCACAGGGACTCTGACTTAGGTCAATTGCTTTCTTTCTATACTCTGTCCCTAGGTAATCTTATTGGCTGCTATGGTTTCGAGTATTATTTATATGCCAATGACACCCAATTGTACTTCTCAACTTCGGAACATTCTTTAGATGTTGAACAGCGAGTTTTATCATGTCTCTCAGCCATCTCTGTTTGGATGCTTCATCGACATCTGATACTTAACCTGGCCAAAACTGAGCTACTTGTTTTCCACCTCAGCCAACTTTGCAATGCTCATTTTCAATTACAGCCAGTGACATTCGTATCCAACCTATGAAAGAAACGTGTAGTCTCGGCTTCATTTTTCATTCTTCTTTGTTCATTTCTCATATCCAGGCTGCAGCCAAATTGTGTCAATTTCTGCTTTATAATCTAGCTAAGATCAGACCTTTTCTTTCAGTATCTACTGCTAAGACATTGATTCACACTTTGGTTATGTCTCACATGGACTATTGCAACCTTCTGCTGACTGGGCTTCCTCTTTCCTGCCTCAGCCCTTTGACCTCGGTACAATATTCTGCTGCTAGGATTGTTTTTTCAGCCCACCATTATGATCGCATCACCCCCCTATTGTCATCTCTTCACTAGCTCTCTATCCTGTTCAGAATTAATTATAAGCTCCTTTTGTTAACCTGTAAAGCTCTGCATGGTTTGGCTCCACCTTATTTGTCAGCACTTGTTTCCCCTTACCATCATGCTCGTGCTTTACGTTCCAGGGGTACAGGGCTGTTGATTCCTCCACTTGAATCCACCCCTTCTTCCATGCTACTCCTGAGTCTTGGAATCTTCTTCCCATACATGTATGGACTATCACATCTTTAGCCAACTTTAAGTCCGAATTAAACACAATATTGTTTAGGGAAGCTTTCCAACCTACAACCTGATTTTGACAGTAGATAATGTCTATTAATCTGCATTCTTTTATAAGTTGATTGTTTTAGAGTTATTTTAATGATACATTGTTAATTTTATAATTTCCTGCTTCTTATTTTTAGACTGTACACTGTAGGCAAACTTTTATATGTTTTGAGGTTGTTTCACTATTTAAAGCACCATGTAAACTTACAGTGCTATATAAATAAACTTTAATAATAATAATAATAATAATAATAATAATAATAATAATAAATGTCTCCTGGACCAGCTCACAACCTTGCTCCAGTTCCTCCTTTCATCCCACTGGATTACCTTTCACTGACTTCATTGGGGATGACTATCCTATGGTTCTTTACCTGACAACTACCTGACTCTTGGTTCACTTGCTGACTGTAGTACAGGATGGTAACATGCTTTCCGCTGTCCTGTCCCACAATCCAGTTCTACACAGACTGTCATAGCAGTATTACTGAAAAGAATGGTGGAAAAGAAGTTGGAACTCACCCCAAGCTCTTAAGAGTGGATGATTAGAACAGTTGCAACAACACCATAAATAAATTTTTTTGTAGGCCTTTCAAATATGTTATTATTGTTGTGAGCCTTAAAGTCATTTCTGACTTGTTTTTGTTTGTTTGTTTTTGGCAAGATTTGTTCACCCCTGGCTTGTAAGTAGTTTACATCAACTAGAGTGAGGTAGTATCAATAGTCCAACAATGAATCAATGAGGAATGTTATAAGCATAACTTGTCTCTAATGCCAGAATGTCTCCTACATAGCAGCAAGCTTAACTTACTGCAGTCTGATTTTAAATGCCTGACAACATAGTGTAAATTTTTAGAAAGACTTTGCCAATGAATACAGAATTTGTATTCATTTTCTTTAATTTGTTTATATAGAAAGCATTTCATAATCCGCTTAATACTGCTCATATAGCTCATCAAAGCAGGAGGGGCTGTGTGATGTATGTATATTAGCTTCAGTAGCACATCTGTGAGCTCAGATTGGATGAAAGGTTATAAACACAATGAATGTTGCTAGGTAACTGTGCCTTTTAGTCAATGTAGTTGTGAAAATGAGAAGCCTTTTTCCACTTCTTTTTTTCTTCTTCACAAAGACAGCCTATTTGGATAGTACAATGAACTGTTACTTTATTTTCATCTTCAGATATATAATTTTAAAACAACAAAGCCTTTTCTCTTTGGGGAAAGCTAGCATACTTTAAATTTTAAAAAAGTATGTTCCTATTGAATGTTTATATCTAAGATGGGGGTAAAACCTATTATCTATATTTACCATGGAAAAAAAGTGAATTGCTCGTTGTGGCTTTACATGTTCAAGCCAAGGCATCATTAGGTCAAATAAGTCAAAACTGAAACTGAAACCTATTCAGATGCCCTGGTTTCAAGTACAACACAATAAAGCTACTAAAACCGTGTCTCTTTTTATTCCCTACAAAGTTAGGAAGCTCCGGAAGCTGTCATTCACAAGTAGCAGCTCAAAATAAGGTTGGATCATCAAATGTCATCACATACCATCACAAAGCTTATCATGATGCTACTCTCTGTTCCTTTAAGATTACTTCCTAAAACTGGGGGCATGAGGTAGCCTGTCCCTGATCAGTCTGTGAGCTGATGCCGAGTCCAACACAGTTCAAAGGTGCTGACTGGTTAACCTGTTACCAACTCAAGCAAATCTTATATACAGATAATTGTGCTTACATTGTGCCCATGCCATACATGGGTGTGCCATACATGGCTTTCAGCTTACGCTGAAGCCGCATGACAGGAAAAACAATGGCTCGTGCGCTGTGACACACCACATGCACACACCACATTGTTTTCAATGGGGCTCAAGCATATGCATTTTCCCCTTATGCAGGGGGTCTGGAACGGATCCTCCATGTAAGGTAAGATCCCACTTAACTTCCATACTTCCATACTTCCCTTCTTACCCCCACCCTTCAAATGCTTCCTTATTGTCTGTGTGTATGTGCCTTCAAGTCACCTATCAATTTCATAGGATTTTCTTAGGTGAGGAATACTCAGAGGTGGTTTTGTCAGTTTGTTCATCTGAAATATAGCCTACAGCACCTGGTATTTATTGGTGGTCTCCCATCCAAGTATTAGCCAGAGGTGACTCTGTTAGCTTCCAAGCTCAGATGGGATCTGATACCTTTAAGGTATTTATGTTACTCTTAACTGTATATGCACATGGAAAAATATAAATTGATTTGTCTTGGAGCACAGACTTATAGTTTCCTGTTGCTACTGTTGCATGTGTTATTCCATTCATGACGATCAGCATCATGGTTGACTATTGAAGGTGTTTATCCATCTAAGCTTCTCTTAGGACATCAGAGAAGTTGGATGGGTTCACCTTTGATTACTCATGGTAGCAAATGAATTCCAGAACTAATATGAGAAATTAATCTACAAACTTCAGAGGCTGCCCTCTGAGTGTCTTGGCTAAGCTACCTCAATTAAAGCCTGTGGAATTTAGCCACTGGCATATCAGACTTTTAAACTCACTTCAATCGTTTCTTCAAGACATAGTGCTTTTAGCACTACAGCATCTCCTGAGGAAAGCAACAAATTTCCTGGGCAGACTTTTCCTCCATTTTTTTCCATTTAAAGTGATTTTTATTGTTGTTGTTGTTAAAGTAACACCACCTTTTGTCCCAACCCAGCAACAACTTTCTGTTATTACTCTCCTCAATGTTCACCTGCAACCTTGTGTCAGGATAAAGTGCACCTCACCATTGCTTGTTGGGCTGCAGTTCTCATCATCCTTACCCCACCTAAGAGATGGTGAGGAGTGCTGGATGTTGCAATGAAACATCAGGACATCACTTCCCACACTTGCTTTAATTGAATTGATAATTGTTGAACTGATCTTGATATGGAATGTTGTAGCATATAGATATGTTTTATTTTAAAGAAATTATTATACTATTTCAATGGCATAGTGAGCAAACTATGGAACATACTGTGTTGTGGGAAATGTTGAACATCAACAAATTAGGCTGGGCTAAGAAATTCAGCTCAGCTTTTTCAGTACTTGTGAGATAGGACAGAAATTTTGGGGTTGGGAGTGGAGGAAAGCACTTGAATTTGAGGGTAGATGAGATAACAATATTTGCTGTATTTGAATGGTTTTTCTTCAATAAATCAGTGGTGTCCTTTGTCCATGTGATGACTCCATGTCCAAAGAGTGGCCTAGTAGCGTAAGGTAGTCCTGCTGCCAGTTGCTTTATTTTATTATTTATAATATTTTTATTAAAAGAAAATATGCATACCATAAAGCTACATATAATGAGAAAACAAAATACAGAAAGGGGAATAAATTGAAAGCATGCAAGTTAAAAAAAAGGGAGGGGAAAATAATGGCTTCTAACCTTCCAACTAATGGTTATACATTATATGATACCTACTGGTAACTTCCTCTACTCTTAAATTTCTATTGCTCGTTAATCCTACTAATCTTCAAATGCAGCTATTGAAGAGTTCCCCTATTGTGCCTGTAAGAAAGCAATTACAGATTCCCAATCTTTTTTAAAAATGACTCGGAGATTTCTTTCTAATTAAGACAATCAACTTATCCACCTCATCCGAATAATACAATTTAAATATCAAATCTTCCTTTGTCGGGGTCATGTTGTCCTTTCATTTTTGCACATATAAAATTCTTGTGGCCATAATCTTATACTGCATGATTCTCCTATATTAAATCTGTATTAGTTCATCCAGCAATCCCAATAAAAAGAGTTTAGGTTTCAATTGAAGTTTTATCTTCAATACATCTTGGATCACTTTATGAATAAAAATCCATTTTTGTCACATCTCCAATACATGTGCTAGAAAGTTCCTGTTTGCTGTTCATGCTTCCAGCAAACATTACTAGTCTCTTTATGCATCTTTGACCAACCTCCCAGGTATCAAATATCAATGATACATCATCTTATAGATTTTTTTCCTTAAGATCAAAACTTAATGTAAATTTTAATCCCTTTGACCATATTTTCTCCTGCCAAGTGTTTAATAACACTGTCTCAGAAATTCCTGAGAATGACTGTATATGACATCATAGGAACACCTCTGATAATGACAATGCACCATTCATTGCACCATTTATAGTGACAATTTATGGAAACATTTCCAAGAGTTTACATACTCCATCATCTTAGGTAGAAAATATTATGGGATGTGTTTCTGGAATTGTACTGTTGCACTGTGATTTGGGGCTAAATCACTCAATTGGAACAGACCCTCAATTGGAACAGACCCATTGAATCACATAGGAAAAGTGGAGGATGGTAGAAAGAGAGGAAGACCACATATCAGATGGATAGACTAAAGCAAGCAAACCACGGCCCTGAGCCTACAGGACCTACAGGAGTCTTGGAGACATCTTATTCATGGGGTACTCATGAGTTGAGGCCAAATTGAAGGCAGTTAATAACAACATTGGATGAATGGGAACTTGGGGACACTTATGTGAATCCCTTTGATTGAAAGGATCTATCATTGGATTTAGTGTGGCAATTTCTTTGTACTGGGCCTTAACCCAAGAGATCCACAGACACCACTGACTGATATGGGTTCCGCTCTTTCAGGACTGTAGCTGTGAGAGGGGGACAAAATGAAGCTTCCTAAAAAGAATCCTGCACTCCAAATTCAATTTTCCTTTTCACACCTGATTTCTAGTAATGCAGACACAAGACACTGGCTGGCATCTTGTTAGAGACATATGCATACATAAGTCACAGTCCTCATGCAAGATGAATTAATTGGCTAGGATGCAACAGATGTATTCTGGTGACAGTGGCAGGAGAAGAGTTGTGGATAAACCATATTGTGCATTACAGTTGCTCATTATTAATGGAAATTGCATATTGTGCATTATGGTTGTGCATTGAGATTGTGAATAGTATCCTGTCATTGCACAATGGGGAACTGTGTAGTGTTGTCCTGGTTTATTTGTGCTATGCTGGGATTATTGGATTGCAGCCAATAATAATTCCAAATACAGTGGCCTTTCCCCATTTGTTTGAGTTAGGGACACAGGACTCCCAGGAAAGTGGGAAAACTACAAATAAAAAAAATAGGTTTGTTTGTTTGCTTGCTTTGCCCAAAAGTACACCTGGGTCCAACTGATGTAACCCCTCTTCACCTGTAGGGAACCCTGATGTAACCCCTGCTCTCTTTTCTTTTTTGAAGATTCATGAAGGAATGAATCCCGAAGGCGGATATGCATGGACAATCTGTTCACATGCACCCAGATCTACTTACTTGGATAGAGAAGTAATCATTTGTCATATTCCATTCTCTGACTTTCAACCTTTTCTTAGCTCATTGTCCTTTTGGCTGAGCCTGGCACAAAAATACCACTTTTCACTTAGGGGTGAGGTGCTATCATGCAGTGTTAAATCAACCTCTTTAGTGACTGACAATTTCAGCATTGCTTCCTAATCCCATCTTTCAGTCAGAAGATTGGCTTCAGCAGGTTATCATTGTTTTGCAAGTCTCAGTTGCCCTGAAGGGGAAATTCAATCAAATCCCCAGCGTATTTTCTGAAGGGCTTACATATAAAAATATTAAAAGGTGTTTGTTTTTCTTTTGAGCATGTACTGAGTTAGTCCTTAGAAATAGTCTTAATTCTTCATAAATACCATTATTACTGACTTCTAAATTGAGCAGTGAATTCCAATTCATTTCTTGAATTTAGAAGTGGTTACTTGAGGCCTGTAATGCTTTACCAGTATCGGTTAAATAAATCAGTTGCCTTCTAAAATCCTGTGTCACTGATTCAATTCCCGATTCTGTTTCTTATGCCAAAAAAGTTGCTAAAGGAAACAATCACTTCAACAGGGGCATTCTGCTTCTCACACTACTTTCCTCCTTTAATTTTCTTAATTTTTTAAAAGAATTAATTTAAATTTTTTTTATCATTTATTACTAACATAAATTTAACCATTTGCAATCAAAGGCCTGCATCTGACCGGTAGCTGCAATTAGCATTGATTCATCATGGAATCAATTATTGAATGATGAATCATAGAATCATAGAGTTGGAAGAGACCACAAGGGCCATCCACTCCAATCCCCCTGCCATGTAGGAAATCTCAATCAAAGCATCCCCGGCAGATGGCCATCCAGCCTCTGCTTAAACACCTCCAAAGAAGGAGACTTCACCACATTCCGAGGGAGTGTGTTCCACTGTCGAACAGCCCTTACTGTCAGGAAGATCCTCCTAATGTTGAGGTGGAATCTCTTTTCCTGCAGCTTGCATCCATTGCTCTGGTTCCTGTTCTCAGGAGCAGCAGAAAACAAGCTTGCTCCCTCCTCAATATGACATCCTTTCAAATATTTAAACAGGGCTATCATATCACCTTTTAACCTTCTTTTCCCCAGGCTAAACATCCCCAGGTCCCTAAGTCTTTCCTCATAGGACATGGTTTCCAGACCCTTCACCATTTTAGTCACCCTCCTTTGGACACGCTCCAGTTTCTCAATGTCCTTTTTGAATTGTGGTGCCCAGAACTGGACACAATATTCCAGGTGGGGCCTGACCAGAGCAGAATACAGTGGCACTATTACTTCTCTTGATCTAGACACTATACTTTTATTGATGCAGCCTAAAATTGCATTGGCCTTTTTAGCTGCTGCATCACACTGTTAACTCATGTTCAACTTCTGGTCTACAAAATTATTAAATTACTTGGACTCCAAGATCCCTTTCACATATAGTCTCATTCAGCCAGGTGTCCCCTATCCTATATCTGTGCATTTTATTTTTCTGCCCTAAGTGCAGTACGTTACATTTCTCCATGTTGGATTTCACTTTGTTAGCTTTGGCCCAGCTAACATCCCCCATATCCCGACCCTCTCCCCAATCTTAAAAACATAATCAAAAGCCATAAAAAGTTAAACAACAGAATAAGTTAAAAATACTAATTACAGTTCACTAAAAGATTGTGGGTAGATTTAAAGTGAGTGAGGTGTCTTCTCCTAGGAGAGGAAACGGGGTTAATAATGTCAGTCAGTGAGGGGGAGGCTAGTCTGGAAATATTAGTCTGGAAAGGCCTGCTGGGAAAAAATCCATTTTAATGCCCTTTTTAAAGGCTTCTAGGGTGGTAATATGACGGATCTCGTCCGGCAGGTCATTCCAGAGCCCCATGTAGAGCACATTGCAGAAGTTGAGCTGAGAGGTTACCAGCGCATGTACTACTGTTTCTAGGTTACCCGGCTCCAGGAAGGGTCGCAGCTGGCATATCAGCCGAAGCTGATAACAGGCACTCCTGACCGTCACATCTATCTGAGCTGTCAACTGGAGATACAAGTCAAGGAGTACCCCCAAGCTGCGAACAGAGTCTTTCAGGGAAAGTGTGACCCCATCCCAGCACTGGTGGATATATCTCCATTCCCGGGTTAGGGGTCCCTATAGCAAGTACCTCTGTCTTATCTGGATTCAGCTTGAGATGGTTTTCCCTCATCTAGTCCATTACTGCCTTAAGACAGTCATTCAGAGGAGAGATGCCACCCTTAGTCACTGAGTAGTTGGTGACATAGAGAAACAAATTTGGGTGTCATCAGCATATTGATAACACCCTGCCCCACGTTTCTAGATGATCTCACCCAGCAGCTTCAAGTAAATGTTAAAAATGGTATCAAAGGTTGCTGAGAAGTCCAAGAACACCAGCAGGGTCACACTTCCCCTGTCAGTGCCCAGACGGAGATCAATGACTAAGGCGACCATGTCAGTCTCAACTCCGTATCCCATCCTAAAACCAGTTTGAAATGGATTTAGGAAATCCATTTCATCCAAGACTGCTTGGAGTTGAATAGCGACTGCCCTCTTGATCACCTTGCTTAAGAATGGTAAAAGCGAGACTGGCCAGTAATTGTTTTTGTCCAGTGATCAAAGGGGAAGCACAACACCTCTCCTTTAGGGCCATCTGTTTCACACCTGTGATTCTGGAGACCAGGGCTCAATTCTCTGCTCAACCATAACAACAACAACAACAATTTTATATATACATCTCCAATGAGGACTCACTGGATGACTTTGGAAAAAATCACACACCCTCAGCCTCTGAGGAACACTACGACAAACCTGCTGTGAACAAATCTAGCCAAGAAAAGCCTGTGATATGGTCACCATAAGTCAGAAATAACTTGAAGGCCACAACAACAACAACCAAGCCTAGAATGGAATTCCCACCACAAGGAAAGACTTGGAAAGAAAGGCCCCAGTTTCTTTTCATACAGAGAAATTAAATTTTGATTCATGATCCAGCCAAAGAAAATAACTTTTAAAAAAGTAAATATGTCATTTTCACTTTTTCCCAATTTCATATTTTTTTTTAAAAAAATCCTCTTTCCATCACATTTATGGAGGAGAAAGTAAAAGTTTGGTAAGTTGTGATCAAAGTATGGACTGAATTTAATTCTTTGCCATCCCTTCTTTAAAGGTGATTTCAATAGTAACTGAAATAGTAATTTCAAGTTGACAGGAAATGTGCCCTAAATTAAAGAGAATAATAAGGTTTATTTTTATTTGTATACCGCCCTTCTAAAAACTTAATCAAGGCGGTTTACAACAGATTCACATAACAATAACATAACAATGCATATCTCAGTACAACAAATATCAATACAAATCTCAATACATCACAATAGCATATAGCAATACATTTCAATACAGTAAACATCAATACAAATCTCAGTACATAGCAATAACAATGCATATCTCAATACAGCCAGCAGCAAAACAGCACAATACAATAAAATACAATATCAAATTTACACCAAGCTAGCCGGGGCACAGCTCAGTGCCTGCCTCCACCAGGAAAAAACAGTTGCGCAACTGCGCAGTTGTGATGGTTTCAGTCCGAAGGCGGCCTCCCTGTGGCGATGCGCAGAAGCACAGGTGTCTTCTCCGCCCAGGGAGCCGCCCGGCAGCGACAGCGACCGCCGCAGCAGCAACTCGCACAGTTCCTTGGAGGCAGGCCCGGGGTGGGACGGGGAAGGAAGCCAGGCAGGGCCGGCTATATGCGCGCCGCTCCCACCGCACGCCCACTCCCCCGCCTTCCCCCAGGTTGTTACTCATCCCTCCTCGGTCCTGGCTTGTTGCTGACGGGTCGGGATGGTTTCAGTTGAAGGCGGCCTCCCTGTGGCGAGCGCAGAAGCGCAGGGTTCCTCTCCGCCCAGGGAGCCGCCCGGCAGCGACGCCAGCAGCAGCAGCAACTCGCACAGTTCCTTGGAGGCAGGCACGGGGGTGGGAACTGTCTTCTGTTCGAAAGGTTGTCAGAACAGCCCTCTTTTTTTATTTTTAAAAACATTTATTAAAATACTAAATGCATAATAATCAATAAACCATAGTATGCAATTTAAGTAATATGTAAATCACAGCATAATAACATAACTAAACAAGGGTTAATTCTCAAGCACAAATACAATTCAAAAATATTAAACTAAAGTGTTTAGAATTTTGTTTGCGAAACAGTGAGAGTACAAAAAACCTAAGTCGCAAAAATATAGTCTGGGGCTTCATGGAGCCCTGAGATCATTTTTGTAACCCCCAGGACTTTCTCCTTGGACCCTCAAACATTTTAATGATAAATTTTGTCCCATTTTTGTTATCACATGTCCCTAAATTTTCCCTAGGATGTGTGTGTAGCAATTCTTGCATATTTTGTCCCACTCCAGGACCTATTAGCCCCAGGGAGAATCTTTTTTTTTTTTTTACTTCTGAGTCACTTCCTGTTGCAAAAAGGGCATTTTCCAGGCTGAAAATAGACCAAAGAGAAAGAAACCTTTGATGAAATTGCCCTCCCATACTTCTTATGGATTATGGAGGTATTTGGTGCCAAAATTACAGCCTGCTAAGCCTTACAATTGTCTTTTCCTGCAATAAATGGGTGCAAAACCTCTGCCCTTGCACATCCTCACTGCTATGACTGGTTGGAATTCTCATCTAGTAAACTGTCCATAACCAGTATTGACCTGACCTTTATCTGAAGGACTGTTCAGTTCAAGTCCCGTTTAAAGACAAAGAAGCATTCAATGGGAGAGTAGAAGCTTTGATGTTGAAAATCTCCCCCTTCCTTTTCTCTGTTTTGATATGTGCCTCCTCTTTTAGGAAATGTCCAAGTGGCCACCCTAATGTGCCCAACCATATGTGCAGCATTCCCCTCGATTTTCAACATTAACTTTCATAAGTCCTTGCTCTTGGCTTTACTGGGACTTTGCTGATTCTTCGCTTACTCTCCCCCACAACATGCACATGTGCCTCCACTTAACTTCTTTTAAAACAAATTGCAACTTATATTTATAAATAGAAATCCCACACATAGCATGATATCCTATGTGTCTTCTTGGCAAACATCAAGCAGTTATAATTTAAGGAAGGTGCTTCCAGTTTATGCTAATCTGTAGGCCAAATAGTTAGGTCTCTTGGTGTCACATTTAACAGCCTGGTGCATGAATTTACAGGAACAAAGCAGAGCAGTCGAGGATGGGAAATCTTGGAGATATCTCATCCACAGAGTCACCATGAGTCGAGATTGACTTGAGGGCAGTTAAAAACAACAAAAAGTGTCAGTAAGAGCAAGAAAAAAAGTTGCTTAGAAAGCACTTTTACCATGTATAATTTATTTGATGGTGTGTTTGGAAGAAGCACTTGGCCATAGAAGCCCACTGGGTGACCTTGAGCAAATCACACTCTCTCATTATCAGAAGAAAGTAAAGGCAAACTTGTTCTGAACAAATCTTGCCAAGACCCTGTGATAGGTTTGCCTAAGGGTTGCCATAGGTCAGAAATAACTTGAAGGCACACAAATTCAACAAATTGAAGAGAACAGGAATATGTGACTAAAGTCACCATTTATATATAGCTGAAATTATATATCTTTTCCAGCTACATATAAATGGTGACTTTAGTCACATAATCCTATTCTCTTCCATTTTTTGCACTTCAATGCTCAGATCACTACACCACAATGCTCAAATCACTATACCACATTGGCTTATTATATGAGCCAGTGTGGTGTAATGATTTGAATATTGAACTAGGACTCAGGGACATCAAGTCAGTTCCTGGTTCAACCTTAGATACTCACAGAGGCCTGTTACAGACTGCCAAAATAAAGCTGCTTCGGGTCTCTTTGGAGGTATGCTGTTTAAATGATGCATGCATCCAAAGAATCCGGAAACTGCACCAAAGCTGCACTCCAGTGCTTCAGAATGGAGTATGGCTTTGGCGCAACCTCCGAACTCTTAGGACCCATGCATCATTTAAACAGCATACCTCCAAAGAGACCCGAAGCAGCTTTATTTTGGCAGTCTGTAACAGGCCAGAGTGACCTTTTGCAAGTCACACTGTCTCCAGCTTTTCTTTGCAACCTTTTCTTTGAATAATTTACCTTCTTTAAAATGTAAAATAAATTTCAAATTCAGTCCTCTGATTTTTTTTGTTTGTTTGTTTAAATGGATTTTGAATGCACTTAAAAAAAAACACACCCAAACACCTCACCTTCTATGGATAGGGTTCCTACTGTTTGTAAGTGAGGTTCTGGAAACCTGGTCCATTCTGAACATAGCTCAATAAATCTTCCCCAAACTGCTCTCTTCAGTGGAATCTGGGTAGCCAGATGTTGATTGCATACACATTGTTTGTGTTGCTTGCATAAACATTATAATCACATATAGACAACAGCAGAGCTACAATATTTAGAAAACATTTTTCACACCTCCTTATTAAGCAAGACTATGAAAATTATGACTCATCACTACACCATTGTTTTTGCCTGTTTCCTTGTGCTGGTTGAATAGTCATAGACAGCTGGTATTAATACAATAGGTAGTGCTTAGGGAATTAATGGGTGATGTGGAATACACCACAAAGGTATCTGTCAACGAGAACAATAAACCGCCACCATTGAGGAGTTATATATTTGAAAATTGTGCTCAAATTAGAGTTTTTCAAGCAAAAAAGGGAGACATACCTCAACTGAGATGCAAAATTAGTTTTCAACAATTGCATGAAGTCTGCCAAAAAGAAAAGAAAAAGCGAAAGAGGGTGCTTTTATTTTATTTGTGATCATGAGAGCATTTAAGCGACTAGGAGTAGGCACAAGACATGCTCTTTTT
This sequence comes from Sceloporus undulatus, assembly GCF_019175285.1. Classification (NCBI taxonomy): domain Eukaryota; kingdom Metazoa; phylum Chordata; class Lepidosauria; order Squamata; family Phrynosomatidae; genus Sceloporus; species Sceloporus undulatus. The sequence goes on from NC_056522.1 coordinate 330,781,234, forward strand.
CTCTTTTCTCCTATCAAAACAACACTAGCACGCTTATGCTCCAGGGAGATTTGTATAGAATCTGACGCTTGTATCAGCTCCGGGAGAAAAAAACACAACAAAATTACAGTCTGAGGTGATGCAAATGATATCCTTGGTGCATCTTCCCCAATGCTCCTGTGAGGCTCTTGACAGCTGATGGTTGGATTAAACAAAAAGACCAGTAACTTATGACTATTAGCTCAAAGCAATCATCTCTCATTATTTCAATTACATGGGTAAATGCATGCAATCATGTATCAAATCACTTTTCCCTTTTGAAGAGGTTCTTTTCAGAGTAGGATTTCTGCCAGAAAAAAAATGTGCAAATATTTACACTGGTTTTTCATCCAACTGCACCTTTGTTTGGCAAAACTACCCGATGGCTACAATTCTGAGTGATATTTTGAAAAAAAAAGAAGAAAAAATGAGGGAGGGAGGGAAGAAGAGAAAAAACAAAAAGGAGGAAATTGAAAACAGTGTATAGATTCTCTCGTCCTCCCTCCCCCTCTCTTTGGTGCCTCATTAGGAGTCTGAAAGGGAGACACCTTCCATTACCTATTGCTATCTGACCTGTCAGGATGAATGTGGATTCTTTCCCTTAAATCACACTACCTGTGAATAGAACTCTGCTGGCCAATTCAAGGCTCTTTAGGCAACTGTGATTGATGACTCAGTGACTAGGAGAAAATTGCCTACAATGAATTATTCATCAAGCTATCTCTTTGCTGTTAAAGTAGCTGACAGGAAAGTTCTGACACTGCCTAAGCACAATTCACTTACAAATCAGTTACAAGGAAATATTAAAAATAGCTCCTGCTAAAGCATAGCAGTGCAGGATCAAGTTGAAGCTTTTGGCTGCCTGCATCCCTGGTGGACACGGCTGGTCCTCCCCATGGAGGGAGTGAAAAGCAGAAAAAGCCGTGGTGAAAGAATCTGCAATGTCAGCCAAAGAGGCTTGGAAACAATATGTTGTTTCTGATGACTTTTAACTCCATTCAAAGGCAGACAGCTAATGAAGCAGGCAGGAATATTTGAAACCTTTCCCCATTTGAATCAATACTAATTGGTATTTGGGCATGCCTTGTTCTTTAATGCAAGTCCACAGGAATGAACAAACAGAGAAACTACTAGATAGGGAAATCTCTATATATTCAGAATCAAATAATAAGAAAAAAATAAGAAAAGTGCATTTTTAAAACTAGCAAAGGTTTACCAAGGACACCTTTGGATATGACCTCATAAGCTTTGTGGCTCAACGGTGTAATTTGATCTGTCATAGCTTGAGGATTCTAGGCTTTGTGATAAAGGCTCATAGGCTGAAATATATAACCAGTGAAATGGTCACACAATATTTCTAACTGGCATATGGGGTCAGTGGAGATCAAATTTCATAAAACATCCTCTGTTGTACAAGGATGCAGATTTGGCTGAAGCACTAAGCAGAATTTGCTAACTATATGGCAAGTTCAACAATACTCTGCCTAAGGTGATATACTGGAATAGCTTGGACTGAAATATGTTTGTAAAAAGATATCCTTATTTAGCTTAGTAGTTTAGATGAGATAATTTATTGGTAGTTTCCAGCTGACAAGATATGTGTGTGTGTGTATGGACTTATAGCTTTGCCTTAAATAATTTCCCCAGGAATTAAGAGAAATGCAGATTTTAATATTCTTAACTTCCCATTAGCATGTCCAAATTAGCATACTTAAATATTAGAAATTATTATGATTAATTATTTTTTATATTTACAACTCCTTGAGCACCAGTTGTCATACCTGGCTTGTATCCATCCTCTCAACAGCCCTGTGAAGTGGGTCAGTCTCAGTGAAAATGACTGGTCCAATGTCACTCAATGTGTTTAGTGGCTCAGTGCATACTTGATTCTTGATCTTCAGAGTCTCAGTCCAGCACTCTAATCACTGCACCTGACTGTTCTCTAACACATTAATATTAGCTTATTAAAGTTAGGTCCAGATTCAGTAAGTGTGAGACTGAGCAGTTGAATGGCTGAAGGTCTGTAAGATCAAACAGTGCAGGATTCTTAGGTGTTCATAATGAACTCGGAAATTTTGCCCATTAAGATAAAGGATAAATAATTAGTTGCAAAATAGATATTATAAAGATTGTAGTGATCCACCACTGCATTTGATTTATCTCTTTGGCTAAACCTTACACGGTCAACAATATATAGAGAAAAAGCACAATGGTTTTTTGGATATTTTCAGTCCTAAGATATTCAGCAGCTCAAGTATTCTCTTCCACCATTCTTCTTTTCACACAAAATTGGCTGGAAAATCTGAGCTCTACATAATCAGTCATACTGCTAAGCCAAAAATAAGTGAGGAGAAAGGACTTGAAAATCAATGAGCCCAGAGCATGGTTCTGCTGAAGATTTCAATTTTTATTTTCAGGCTCTGTGGTGTAACTCTACTACCTCTAAGAAAGAACGAGAGAGAGAGAGAGAGAGAGGGAGGGAGGGAGGGAGATTGAGAGCATCTTCTGACACCTTAAGGACTAACATTATAGTGTTAGCATTGTTGTCATGGTCTAGAGTTGAAGGAAAGTTTCCATCATATGTTTGGTTGACTTTAAAGTGTCTATTGATTTCTCTACAACAAACTAATATGGCTACCCTTATACCTATATTGGGAGTTTGGCTTACCTAGTCTAGAAAAGAAAAGGGTTGAGGGTTGATATGTTAACTATCCCAAATATATGGAGGGGTATTACATGGTAGATGGAGCAAGCTGAGAATTGAATGCAAACTGGTAGATTCAAATAGCAAGAAAGGAGATTCTGATTAAATATCAGGATTCAGGAAGAATTCCCTGATAGCAAGCATTGTTTGACAATGGGTGGTGGTGGACTCCATTGGAGTATTTAAAAGAGGTTGGAGAGCAATTTGTCAAGAGTGTTTTAGCTGTCGATTCCTGCAATGGCAGTAGGTTGAACTATGTGACCCCCTGTCAAGTCTAGCAGTATGCCAAGTTTAGAAATTCAGGCTTCAGTAGTTAAAACGTAGTAAACCTTTATTCAATAACTATAGATCCAGTTAAGAGACATTCATAATCAGAACTAAACAGCAAGCATTAACCTTGGCTAATTAAACTATGCACAGTTTCAAACTCATAGCTGGCTCAGGTCTTATTTGTTATAATTGAGAAACACATGTGCCCCTCTTGTTCCCATACCACCACTTCTTTGTTGTTACAGTTACATTATTTTTACAGGAACAACTTAAACAGGCTTGACTCATGCTTGCCCCCCTCCACTATTATCTCACCCCCTGTGCCTGAGATCACCATGTCTCTGCAATAGCTATTTCTATAACCCATCACATCAACTTCCCAATATTTTATGAGAACAATGCAGGAATTCTATTTGCAAGTACTGACACTCTTGAGATGTCTTCCACTTCTGTGCATATAGAGGGGAGGAAATAAGGGCATTGACCTGTATAGGAATACTGCCCCCCCCCCCGGTGAAATTTTACTTCACTTCCCAAGTGTCTAGCATTTCAGAGAGAGACTGAACATCATCCACACCAAGAACACATATATTTGGGTTTGTTCTCATTTCTTTGCTAACTTTACCTGCTTGTTTTCTTTGAATGCCTAAATGGTATTTCTAAAGGCTCAGCTGAATTTTTAAGTTACGGCAATGCCAGAGATTTGGACAACGGAGAAAGATTTCATGGGGAAGGGATTCTTATTGGGTGTGTGTGAATGCTCTCATTTTGCCAACTAGTAACTACATTCTGAAAAGTGCCTCTAAAATGCAGATCATTACATCATCATTCACACCATTAGTACAATATCCCACCATCAGAAGAAAATATCCATTTGTTTTTATTGGTGTTGTTGTGTGCCTTCAAGTAATTTCTGACTTATGACAATCCTAAGGCAAACCTATCATAGGGTTTGTTTGGGGTGAGAAAGTAAGACTTGCTCAAGGTCACCCAAGGGTTTTCAATAGCCAAGCCAGGGTTGGAACCCTGGTTTCCCAATGTCCTAATTCAATACTCAAACCATTATACCACACTGTAGGACCAGCTAAAAGGTCAAAAAGAAGAGTGAACATCTGAATTCATCAAAACTCTTTATCAAGCTGCATGGTAAACAAAAACGAAGAATGAAATAAGGGGGGAAAGAGATGAGGGAGAGACGATACTGCTGCTGCTTCCTGTTGATGAGGATGCTGTAGACAAAGAAAAAAAAGACATAATTATGTGAGGTCATGCTTGATGTAAAAAATATCTTTTGTTACACAAAAATCCCACTAGAGATGGCAAGCATTGTATACTAACCTTGAGTGTCCTTGGAGAAAAGCTGGGATAAAAATGTAATTTAATAATCAGACCTCTTGAGGATGGAAAAATATGGTTGCACTTCCTTTGGAAATTTAATCACTCCAGGTTGTTTGGCTTTGTTTCTAATAGGTAATAGAGATAGTTTTTAATAGGCAAATAGATAGTAGAGAAGCGTGTTCTGATTAATTTGGCAAAATTATCTTAATACGTTTGGCAACACTGTTACAAAAAATCAATCTCTTTGATCACCTTCCTGTGACAAAGGTTAAATTAAAGAACTACGTTCATAAACCCAGACCACAGTTTCTCTGTTGCTTTGGCAATTTTGATGCAGCATGCCATCCATGTGCTCAAAATATGATTACTGTTTTTCAGTGAAATTTTATTTTCTAGGCAAATTGATATGGTGTTACTTTTACAGTTGATTTATTATGATATCAGAACTGTTCACTCCCTTTCTGGCAATGGACAGGAGTACAGCATAATGAACAGAAGTATTTGAAAGACAGATAATAATAAATTCCACTAAACTGAAGGGAAATTAGCAGTTTATCAACACAATCCTATACTTGCCTACTCACAAGCAATCTCAGTGGGTTGAAAGAAGTATAGGCTTGGTGAATTTCCATAGTACTGCAGCCAAAGTCATACTGAATTCAGTGTAAACATGTCTATTTTACCAAACTTGATACATGATCTCATGCTAAATCTTTTTAGTACCCTTAACTCTCCTTGTGAATCTGGTAATGGAAGACTTTGTCAGATGCTAGAAACAGAACATAAATCCTTTATACATGTAATTTGTGAAGTGAGAAATGTAGGTGTGACGGAGCCAGCAGGCAGTTACAGCATCCATGGAAGAAGGTAGATTACTGACTAGGTCAAAATACATTGACCTTGATTATCATCTTCTCTAGGAATATATAATGCCACATTTTTTTTAAGCAGGGCATTCGTCTCTCAGTTTTGATCCATACAGATTGTACAAGAAATGACCTAAATGACTATTAGCTAGGTTAGTCTGGAATAATAGTATGCAAAGGGATCTTGTAGCATCTTTGAGACTCCATGCATCTGGTGAAGGAGACCAGGTTTACAAAAGCTTATGCTGCAACTTCTTTTTCACAGTTAGTGAAAAAGGTGTCTCAATTTAGTCTCAAAGGTGGTACAGGATCTATATGCTGAAGTTAACCATATTGGCAGTGGAATCTTGCTTACGTTCTGGGGATGTGACATAGCTCTCCACTGCACTTTAAGATTGTAGATTAATTTGCTGCAGTTATGGGAACTGTGTAGCTCTCTGGATGTTTTTGGACTCCAACTCAGGAGACCTAGCTAGCATTGCTAATGGTGTAGCATGCTGGAAGCTGCAGTTCAACAACACTGGGAGGGTGACATGATTCGTATTCCTGATTACCAGGAGTAGAAGATCACTATAGAATGCATAGCTTTCTTCCAGTACATTGTTGCTTCTTTCCTGATGCTCCACCTGGCTCATTGACTGTTCATTCTACACTGCAGCAGTGATGTGTTACATCAGCAGTGAAACACATTCTCATGTGATATCTAATGAAGTGTGTGGCCTGAATTGTCTGTCTCTCTGTTTGATCACTCTGTCAGCAATGCCTTTGGCACATTGGGGGAAGGCAGCTAAGTGTGTGTGAGAGAGAAACAGCCCTGGCTACCAACAAGAAAGTTTTACCACCAACAAGATGACTGCTCAAGAGAATGGACAGTGATTAGTTACTGGAAGTGGTTCTTCTTCTTCTCCTTCTCCTCCTTCTCCTTCTCCTTCTTGTTTTTAAATAGCTCTTGATTTCCTCATTTATAAAAAGTAACTAAAATAATTACTTTTCATTACTTAGAAAACCTGAATACTAGGAGCTATTGGCTTGTGATACAAGGCACAATGAATATCTGGCTACCTCAAAACTACCACAAAATAGATTGCGAAAAAAAATTCCTATGGATTTCTGTTTAAGAAGAGGTATTCAGAGTTCTCATCCAGAGACTTCTAGTCCCTCACTAAACCACTGGCTCTCATTTGAAAAGGCTGATTTAAAAAGATTTACAATCTACCTTTCAGGGAAGAGATGGGAAAGGTCTCCTTTGAAATAAGATGCACATCATGCACCATGTTTAATTCTCTTTCAAGATATTTTACAAAACTGAAAGCAGACTTCTGGCCTTCTCCAGTTTCTTAGAATCATAGAATCCTACAGTTGGAAGAGACCATAAAGTCTATCCAGTCCAAACCCTGTCATGCAGGAACTCTCAATTAAAGCATACCCAACAGATGGTCATCCAGCCTCTGTTTAAAGAACTCCAAGGAGGGAGACTCCACCACTCTTCAAGGAAGTGTGTTCCGCTCTCAAACAACTCTTACTGTCAGGAGATTCCTCCTAATGTTGGGAATGTGGTCCATAGCAGGTCTTCGGGTAGATGGAAAAATTTCCCTTGGCCACTACAGCTTGCCTACCACTGGAATGAAACAACAATCAAGAAAATTTAAAAGAAATCCAACCAAATAAATCAGTACTTAAAACCAAGTATCATCAGATATGACGTGGCATCTAATCAGACCTGCACTTAGTTGTAGACCAGGCCTGCACAACTTGGCCATCAGTAGGGGCCAAAACTAAAATAGACTAAATTTCTTAGGGTCACAGACAGGTTGTAATTAAATATTAATTGATTAATAATAATTAATAATACTAATTTGAAGTAATTCATATTAATTCCATCCTCCACCTCCTTTGCTGGTCCCTCTTTTTAGTAGAAAGCCAAGCAGCAGAGGAGCCTTGTCTGTCCTCCTCCTCCTCTGCCCAGACTTCTCCTCGAGAGAAGGCCAAGCAATGGAGAAGGCTTGAGGGGCTTGAGGGACCTTGAAGTCGTTCCACGTCCTCACAGGCAACCTGAAATCCTTTGGTGGGCTGCATGCAGCCCCTGGGCCATATGTTGTGCAGGCCTGTAGACCAAGCTAAGTCCTTAGGCCCATTTGGTAAATTGTGATGGTAGAAACTGGCAGATACCAACCAGAACAGAAGCATTTTCCTGTTGCCCTGCTCCATTTCCCTCCCCATTCATTCAGCTACCAGCATAGAGAAACAAGCACAGAAGAGCAAAATCTAAGATTAAAACAGCAACATTGTTTTCATTTTAAAACTTACTTGTCAGTCTGGAAGTGTTGGACCCTGATTTGTTTTTGTTTTTTTACAGACCCCAATTATAGCAGCAACAACTAACACCATCAGCAACAAGAAGAAAATGGAGAAAATAATTTTAAAAAACACTATTATTTGTTACAGGTCTAGACTTGTAAAAGTAGTAATTATAGGGTTTTCCAGAGCTGTCTTAGACCTACTTTGTGGAAAGAGCTCAGCACACAGAATAACTCCTCCAAAGCAAGAGTAGATTCACCTGACCCACTAACATGGGTCAGCCACCCATGACATCAGCCACCCCTGCACAGATGTTTTCATACACATCCTTCTTGGTACACATTTCCTTCCTTGCATGTTCCCACTTTTTTTTTTTAAAAAAAAAAATGTTGCTAATTATCATTTGCCAGCTCTGTTTTTTGTGATGAAATGTGGTTTCCTCCCCTCCTGCTCCCTCCAACAACACACAGCAATTTTCTAGTTCCTGCCATGACATGGAATGTTATGTGTCTTTGATTGTCTTACTATTCCAAACCCAAATAATTAACTCATTTTCTGTTCTGATATTTCAAACCATCTGCTGCCAAATGTAACAAGAGCACTTGTGGTTAGGCTGAGGGGAGAATACAAATAAAAAGGACAACATTGCTTTACTTTGAAAACAATGATTAAAGACAGGGCTGTCAGAAAAGAAATATTTCAGTGATATGACAAAGGATATATATTTCATAGCAGTATTACACTTTTGGATGGTACAAAACATCACTGGTCACAGTATATTCTTTGCTGTTAATGGCTGTGAATTTCTTCCCACAGCAATGATCTTTCATTGCCATCATACAATGTTACAATCATGCTAAGCCTTTATCCATGGTAGCTAATCTTGTGTGTGTGTTTGTATGTGTATTTAGGTTTGTAGACTCCATTAAACTAATGAATATTTTTGGTGTCAATATCTCAGTGTTTGTGTGTGTGTGTGTGTGTTTACCCACCTTGATGGCAGATATTTTTTTAAAAAAGGAAAGAAAAATGTGTGTGTTTCCAAGTAATTTATAAAAAAACAAAGATTCCTTCTTTGGTCTTTAATTTAAACATCTGATTAATTAGTTGTCAGGGAGGAGTAATGCTATCTTGAGACATCATTGTCCCACAAGTAACCCCATATGGGTAGAAATGCGCTAAAATAACAGCACAATTAGCACTGTATTTATTGCAACACATTTGTGCAAAATGTTGGTAAAATCTGGACTGTAGCCGTGAAAGAAACCCTTTCCTCTGTTCAGTAACTCCCAATGTAAGCTATTCAGAAAACAATTAACCTTCACTTACAAAACTGCAGATCTGGAAATAAATATGCTAGAGAAAGCAGAAGACTGACAATATGGTTAATGCAAATTAATAGACTCATAAACCTTAAACACATATACATAGAGGTAGATTAGGGACTCCGTTATGTTTAGCTTGGAGGGATGATAACTCTGAGTCTTTCTTTTTGTCCTGATGATTCATACTTAACCTTTCTTTTTCTGGTAAGAATTTATCCTAAAAGATATATTTTGCTCAATAATCAACCCCCCCTCCCCACCAATTGTAAAGTAAACAGTTTTGGAAATCCCTGACTGACAGCTCAAGAACTAATGGAATCCATTTCACGACTATATTTGCTGCCTATACACTATCTCCCTACCCCTTTTTCTTTTTCCTTTTTTAAAAGGAAGGAAGAAACATCATAACTGGCATCTGCCAGTGTCTATGTGCTATGGACAGGCAGATTTTGAGCAAGAGCAAATTCAAGTACAGCTTTCAGACCAGTCAAACCCAAGAGACAAGGAAGAGGGCAAACCTTCCTCAACCACCCTTCCCCTTGCATTAGCTTCTCCTACTCAGGCTCCATTGACCTGTCAGAGACATCCAAGTGATTGACTGCCCTGGCAGATGTACTGCTTTAACAGGTAACTTGATCATTCCAGCCCCATCTGTCTCTCAGTCCTCTTCAATTTACACTTGGGGAGGGGATAAGCAGAGAGGGAATTCTTTGTTATGATTTTTTTTAAAAAAAATATACAATTTCTGTACCTCTAGAAGCTGTCCCATGACATTGATTCAATCAAGGTGGGTGTACAGGACTTGAGTTCCAAATATCCAATCAGAGGAAGAAATGACATGTGGCCATTTTGTTGTTATTGTTTGTACCAGTATTTTAAAAGGTTTAATGAGACAGTGAAAATTAGAAACCAAGAGCAAAGGCTAAAATTAAGGTAAGCCTTTGAGAATCACCCATGGTAATAATAGAATGATGTTTGAAGGAGAACAGTTACAATGCAAGTGGGACAGATGGGCTGTTTAACTGTATTCACTGAGAGGAGAGGAAACTGATTCAGTAGGAGCATTTTCACATCTTCTCTTTGGTGCCCTCAGCCTGGCAAATGTTGTGACATCATTAAGTTGAACTGCTGATTTTCAATGGGTCTTGAACAAGAACGGGCAGGGGTAACTCAAGCTTCATGCTGAAATGCAGTTAACTAATTTACTAGTGTCACTATTTCCGATAATTACTTTTCGCCAAAATATTTTGCTGTGCTTGTGTGCAGAGGATTTCATTCTACAAGTCAACACCCCAAGTGTTGTAGCCTCACAGGATCTATCAACAGCTTCTATTAAGAGAGAATATAATCTTGGTGAGAGCGGTGGCTAACACTTCCTTTCTGTTTCTTAGTAAAGTCTATTGCATTGACTCACTAGCAAAGAATACACATTGGCAGGGATGACACAGTTCACAATATAGGGAGAAATAACATACTGAAGCAAGCAAAACAAGGTAAAATGAATGACAACTGACAGAAAAGTAAGTGCACTACTTTTTTCCCCCATCAAGAGGAATGAAAATATGCTAAGTGTGTACATAAGAATGACACTCACAGAGTATATAGGAATAAATATTGGCAGAGGGAGAGAAAGATAGGAGGGAAATAGTGTGGAAAACTTCTCCCTGGCAAATAGGCACTTGTTTTGTGATTCTGAGGAGTAAAAGGACAAATGCTGAAAGTACATCAAGAGATTGAAATTGCATTTCTGGAAAACAATCCAGCTGAGTTCAAAAGGTAAGTAAGCATAGAATGGTAGACTTCAGCTGCAACCTTAAGCAAGACTTACTTCTCAGTAGACAACCACAGAACTGTCTTTTTGAGCTTTTCTTTACAAGGCGTTGGTCATCACCTTTAAAGCCCTACATGGCTCGGGTCCAAGTTACTTGTGGGAATGCCTCTCCCTACACAACCCGGCCCACACTCTCAGAACATCAGGAAAGTATTTACTGGAACATCATAGTACTAGTTTAAAGACAACTTCCCACAGGGCATTTACAGCAGCGATTCCAAAATTATGGAATGGCCTACCAGAAGAGACCCATTGCATTACTACCTTAGAGGCCTTTAAGAAGGCACTCAAAACATATCACTTCCGGCAGGCTTACCCATCCGATTCTATATAAAAACTGATGACAATATCCCACTCTCGACTGCAATCACTGACTACTGATAAACTGATTTTAGAGAACTAATTGGAATAGGTAAATTCAATATTAGTGTTTTATTGATTGTATTAGTATTCTGTATTATTTGTATTACCCAGTATTATTTTATTATTGTAATCCTGCCTCAATCTTTGGAGAGGCGGGAAATATAAATAAACACTATTATTATTATTATTATTATTATTATTATTATTATTATTATTATTATTGGATGTGCATAAACAGTTTGATGAACATGAGTTTTCAGAGGTAATTTATGGATTAAGGTCTTGGACACACAGACCCCTAACTCATTGTAGACTTGAACTGGCAGGTAAGGCTCTCTTGAACCAAAATGATAGTAAAACTTGATTGCAGTGGCAGGGGCAAAAAAGGTGTGGTTATGAGAATTTTAAATCAAGCGAGTCCTCAAGGGTGGTGTTTGGCCCATCATGGTTGCCATCTGTAAAAGACACAGAGGATTTTATTACAGCCCCATATCTAGTTGGTAGTCACCTACAGAGTAAGCATATTGAATCAAAAGATGAATGGGATTTATTTGATTTTATATATTGCCCTTCTCCCAGAATGGGACTCAGAGTGGCTTACTATGTATATCAAAACAAAATAGCTAAAACAATATGTAATGCAAAGGTTTCAAAACCTTAATCCACTAGTTCCATTAAAACACCACTTTAAAAACATTAATTTGAAAAATATATAAAAAGGATAAAACACCTATTGCATATTAAGGACACATATCGATTGCATGTCCCTTTACCCCAAGTAGTGAAGGCTGGAGGGCTATTTAAATAGAGGGGTCTTTGCTGGTAAATCAGCACTTACATAGATTCAATGAATTAGAATCAGCAATTGGATTTAGGCCAGGGTTGGAAACTGTGTGGCATTCCAAATGTGGTTGAACTGCAACTCCCAGCCTTCTTCATCATGGACTATGCTGGTGAAAGTGCAATCCAACAATATCTGGAGAGCCAATAAAATGCCAATTGCTGAATTAGGCCAATGTCTCCTTTGTTAAATTTACCTTGTGACTTTGGCTGCTGCTACACTGTAGAATTAATGCAGTTTGACACCTCTTTAACTGTCATGGTTCCATCCTATGGAATACTAGGGTGTGTAGTTTGTGGCTCCAGAGCTCTCAGAGAAGACTAAATATCTCACAAAAATACAAATCCCAGAATTCCAGAGAACTGAACCACAGCAGTTAAAATGGTGTCAAACAGCATTTATTCTGCAGTGCAGATGAAACCCCAGTCAAGTGCTATGCGACAGAGATCAACTGGAACTAGATTGTGTAAAAGAGCCACATCAACACTGAATTCCATATGCTGGGAAAAATGTAAAAACAATATAATTTGCTACAATGGTGTCCATCAGAAAACATAACATAACAGATAACTCTTCTGCCTTTGTGTGACATGTTTTCCCAATAATGTTTTCCCTTACTAAAAATATCCCAGTGAAAGGTTGCCTGACAGTATCCTGAATTTATTTCTAGAAGGAGAGAGGGAAATCCTTTTAACCTAAACTGTCGACATTATGAGAGTTCATAATGCAGCTATGTAAAGTAGTCCATTTCATCCACGCTACAGAAATATCTTAAAAAGTAGGAAACACTGCTAGAATTAAAACCAAACAACCCACCACTGAATCAGTGTTTCAGCACAGTTTATGAACTCCTCTAGGGGCTTAAATAACCCAAAGGCACCAGATCCTATCTCACTGGTTCTCAACCTTTGGCTCTCCTAATGTTTTGGACTTCAACTCCCAGATGTCCCAGCCAGCTTGCCCAAATGACCAAGGATTCTGGGAGCTGAAGTCTAAAATGTCTTAAGGACCCAAGGTTGGGAACCTCTGCCATTCTGATCTTGGAAGCTCTGGTTAGTACTTGGATGGGAAAATAGCAATGAATACCAGGTTCTATAGGAAGAAATTGGCACCTCTGCATATGTCTGCCTAAGAAAAGCCTATGAAATGCATGAGATCACCATAATTCCGTAAGGAACTTGAAGGCACACATGAACTCCCCAGCTCTTTTATATCAGTTCATTCTTATGGTGCTAATTATGTTTTTACAAACAATAGTATCCTTTCTCTTGTTCTAAATTAGTAAATAAATTGAACGCAGAAGGGTTATAGCATTGTAGGTGAGCTGAAAGAACACATTGTCCTCTTTCTCTCCATCTTTTTTACCACCAAAACACAAGTAAACAGCTTGGCAATATACTGCAACAAATATCCACCAACAAACTACCATGAACAGCATCTAGTGTTAATAATGACTGAAACGTCATTACAGTGAATATAACCCAGTGACACTTGCAACCCAATTTTCATTTTATGTTTCATTATCATGAAATGGGAAGAGCCATAGCTCAGTATTAAGACATGCCTGAAATCATTTTGGTGATTCCAGTTAATGTAACCAGCAGTTATATGTGGACAGGTAATTTTGGATTTTGTTCATGGAGATATCCAGTACCTCCTTCTGAAACGCTCCCCCCCAAATTGTGCATTTGTTGCCAGATGACACCCCCCCAACACACACACCCAGATGGCCATGGAATGGCTGGTGGTGTGGTAGGAGACCTCCTTCATACTATTACTTAGCTAGCAGCCATTGCTATACCAGCCTCCTATGTAAATATCCTTATAGAACTTTATACTTGGCCAGCATCTAATAGGATCTTGTCTTTGAATCGAAAAGGTCTACATTTCATCCAACCTCCATTTTTAAAGAATCAGATATCAAACAATATGAAAAATCTATTTGAGAACATGGAGGGTTGTTCCAATTGGAACAGAAAATACCAGACGTACTTTCAAATCCAGAGCTTTTACTTATCTTTGTTCACATCTCCCAGATCTGGGCTTTTTATTAGCCAGGACCAGTCACCATTATGGGTGCAGGTTCTGCAGCTGTAACTCTGCTCCCTTCAAAAGGTTTCCGAACTCTGGTCAAAGTACTGTCTGTTCAATATGTAGCAAAGAGGAGCTCACTTCATCATGTGGCACTTGGGCCTCAAACTGTCGTCCTGCCAATCTTTCACTTGTCAGGGTCATAATTTTAACTACTGAATGACCACATCCCCAATTCTGTGCTCAATTCTATGCCTGCTACTCGTATTGTTCTGGAAATTTGAGGAATATTCTCTTCTTCCAAGTACTTTTGCATTTTCATTTTCTTCTCTTCAGACTTTGCCTGTTCTATGAACAACTTAGAGTAGTAATTATAGAAGATATATTTTATTTTATTCAGCTGTGTATGTTATTTCCCTTTGTCTTTGATATCTAAGATTGTTTTTTTTCTCTTTCTCTTTTCTTAATCTATATTACAGTCATACCCCTGGTTTATGTGAGTGTTCAAAATATCTTTTTTTTCCCAAATTTTACTTTATTTGCTATTTCCTGTGTCATGGGAAAGTTATTTTTGCAGAATCTGAATCTCATTTTTCAATTTTGTCCTCGTTGGTTGTTGTCTTTTTTAAAAATTCTTGTTTTTAATTTGTTTTTCCTTTCTATATGGTAATTTTATCGATTCTTCTTTTAATTTTTATTATCTTAGAATGTACGCCTTGGGCAGGCTTTTATTTACTCCTAATTTTACTGACTTTGTACAGCGCTGTGTATAATTACAGCGCTATAGAAATAAAGTTTAATAATAATAATAATAATAATAATAATTCTTTCTTCCTTAATTTCATAAATTTCTAAATCTTTTTACAGTTAATAATCCATCACAAACTATACAGATGCCCCTCATAACTCATGGATCTGAGATCACTGACCTTGAATATCCACAGAGGGATGACCTCCACTATTTTCAATGGTGTGTGTGCCTGGGTTGCACGCATGGGGGTGTACCCCTTTCAAGCCTATGGGGCTTGAATGTGCATGAGCCTCCATTTTCATGAGAGGATTCAGAACAGATCCCCCACGAAAATGGAGGGCCAACTGTATATTTCAAAGTATAATTAACTGCTTAAAATTTTATTGTATCCTTTCATCACTTTACACAAAACACTAAAGAATCATGTAAAATATCCATGTGATTTAGGGAAAGCGATGAAATAAAAGTACTGGTATAGCAAAATGTAGCTTTTAAAATACCAAGACAGTCTTCAAATTACAGATTAAGCAATGAATGATCCCAGAATGAATTTTGATTTCTGTATTGAATTTTGCTTAAAGGATGATTTAATTGACTTCCCTGTTTGTAACTTCTTAGATCTCAGTCATGAAACAAGAATCAGATGGCTGCTGTTACCCCTTTGAAGGCACAGTGCTGTCTACATTCACCTCTACATAAGCTTTATGAGTAAGGGAGCATGAATCCAGGTCCCTGAATCACATACATAGTGTTGTGACCTGTGCATTCTGTTCCTGCTGGAAATGATGTCTGCTAAAACTGGTTTGTTGATATGGGTCCACATAGTTGCTTGGCGTTCTGGGATCTTCTTTAGGACATGATTGTGTGGACTGCCCTAATGAGTGACCTGGCTTCTGAATTTCTTACCAATGGACCCAACATCAGCAAGCTCAATGCCAGTGGGGCAAATCCAAGTTTCACTTGAAACTTTAAAGGAGCTATTCCAAATTCTAAGCCTGGTCCCAGAATAGGTTCAGTACCATGGATAGCTCCTTGAAACCACAGATCAGATTTACTCCTCATTGATAATGGAGCACCCACTTGTCACTCTTGATCACTACCACATAGTTTTCGTATGCAACAAATCTGCTCTGGAATGTGACTCTGCAGAACAGTGAGGGAGATGGCACCTAGAGGCCTGCAGATGGTGCACAAAATTGAGACAAATATAATCTCCTCCTTCAACCAGTAGAAACTCAGTTGCTTTTAGTTTTTAAAATTGCATTTTAGTCTTTTAATGTGTGGTATGTTTTAATACTGTAATAATTTGATTCTATTTTAATGCTCACATTTTGTATGTTTTTAATTGTGTTTTCTTTAAATTATGAACTACTTTGAGTCTCAATTTGGGGGGGGGAATTATAAAAATTATTAATTATAAAAATAATTAATAATAATAACAACAACAACAACTCTAATCATGGACACTCTTATGATTGGAATAAAAATCCTCATTCAATTCTGTGTTTAACAGCATCATCAATGTTCTTCCAGTGGACAAATGGCAGTAGTGGGTAGAGAAATTCACTTGTGTCACCTTCTTTATAAAAAGACACAACTTTAAAGATCTGTCATTTTTTCTCTTCAAGCAGAGTAATTTCAAAACTCAATAGAGTGACAGGAAAAAGTCAAAAAGAAAAAAGAAAGAAAAAAGAAAAAAGACTATTACCATCACCTAGGCTTATATGATGATTAAGCATGTTTTTCCCCCAAGTGACACCCCACACACTCTAAATATTCAAAATTGTAGTGGTTTTTTTAAGTCTCCAAACTCAGGAGATCTTGAAATGTCAAGTTGGTATATTAAATCAGAGAATATCAGGTGTCAGTTCTTGAATAGGTGGACAATTATTCTGAGGAAAATGTTCATATCATATTATCTGATTCTGAGGATCCATTTTGTCAGTAGAGAAATCTGTATAACTGGGCTAAATTGTTACAGCTTCTACAAAAAGCTATAACTGACATGCTTTTCCTGGCTCTGACTTCAATGGCTGCTTTGACTTAACAATAAAAAAGCATACAAAAACTATAAGTGTGACACTCCAGGTAAGAGGAATGGAGGTGACACTGGAAAGGTTTGGGGAAAACATTTTCTCCATACCCATGCATTTTGTCAAAGATAATTTTTCCATTGTAAAGATTGGAAGCTTTGTGGGAGGTAGGGGAATAAAAATCCAATGAAATATCTTCTCCTTTGAACAGGATGGGAGAAAAAGATGAAGTTTTACTCAGTCAAAATGCCAGGAATGCTATAGTGTGACAATGCAATTGCAATGACTGGCATCCTTTTAGAGATGCATAAGTTTCCCTTCAACATGCTCATGTCCTTTTTGGGTCTCTGTCTTCCCTTTTTCCTTCCACAGCATCTAAAGCCACCCTGACTTACTGAACAGACTTTAGATTGCCTCACATGGTCATTCCCTGATTTGTGGGGAGCAAAAAGGGTTATGAAAGCATCTCTCTGTAGATGTGACATGATGACATTGGTACTTAAATCCCAAGGGTTCTTCAGAGGTCTCAGTGGTGCTGTAATCATTTCATATTGGCCATGGAGACATAGTCAGAGGCCATGGAGACATAGTCAGATTCTGTGATTCTTTGATTCTGCCTCTTCCTGATAAAGTAGGAAATGGCTGGGCAGGAGCTTCAAAGGCTGCTCAGTACTTCACATTGGTCGTAAATGGCAAACCCTAGCAGAGGCCCACATGTAGACTTGCTATGCTGTCTTGGGTCATACATGATTGCAGCCATTATGTCCACACTCAAATCCAAGTTTGTTTGTTGTTGTTTTTTTTGCACCTAGTGGTTGCTGGCATCTGGGGCTCTTCTACATTACATAATTGCACTGCTATGACTCCAGTTTAACTGTCATGGCTGCATCCTATGGAATTCTGGAGTTTGTGGTTTGGTGCCAGAAACCCCTTCCTAAAACTGCAGCTCTCCAGATTCTTTAGGATGGAACCATGATTTAAACCATGACAGTGTGGAATCTTAATTTGATAGTATGGATGAACTCTTTCATAACAGAAGCCTAAGGAGCTCCTTACTACTTGTGATGATAAAAGACTACAGAAAAGCTCAATATTTTTCAAAGCAGAGTGAAGATTTGTACATAAATATGCTGCTAATCTAGCCGAAAAGACTGGTACTGTTTCTTTTGCTTTAATCTTATCCTACTTCTTATATGGCAAAAACTAAGACACAAATTTTTAGATAGCAAGAATTCTGCTATCTGCAGCTCTCTCCTTGTTGCTGTTGTTAACAGCCATTGAATTGATCCTGACTCTTGGCAACACTATGGATGAGACATCTCCAAGACTCTCTATTTTCCACTGCTCTGCTTGAGTCCTGCAAAAACATGCCCTTGAGCTCCTTAATAGAGTCCATCTATCTAGCAAGCGGTCTTTCTCTCTTTCTTCATCCCTTCACCTTTCCAAGCATTATTGTCTTTCCCAGTGAATGTGACCAAAGTACAACAACCTCAACTTTATTATCTTGGCTTCCAGGGAGATTTCTAACTTGGTCTGTTCTAAGACCCCTTTTGTTTGGCTTTTTGGCTATCCATGGTGTTGCCGAGTTTGGTTTTATATAAATTTTGGGTGCCAAGCGATCAAAAATCATGACCCCTGACTGACCCCATCGCAAGCTGCCATTACCCTAAAAGCGAGCTGACCATGTAGCCAGCCAGCCCTGCTAGACATGGTCATAGGAAAAGGTAGATTTAAAGCTTAAAGAAACCAGTTCTGGGAGTTGCCCTACAAGTTTCGCAGGCAGCCCAAAGAGAAGAGGACAAAGAAGCAGCCTCTCTCCTAATGAGCGACTGATTGTCTTAAACAGCTCTGCAATCTAGGTATTTGTCTTCCCCTGAAAGACGTCAGACCTCTTCTTTGTATATCCATTGTGTAAGTTTCAACTTAAACAAAAGATAGCCATCAAGACCTTTGTTCACCAGGCAGCCATAGCCTGAGGATATGTTTCGCAGTATAAATAGGACCTAGATTCCTGCCCTCATTGGGCTTGTTGAGCTGAAGTTCCAAACCTCATTCCTTGCTTGTAAGAGTGCCTCGCTCCAAGCTTACGAACCTTGAGCCCTGGGCTCCACTGAAATCACTCAAGCTAAGCCAAAAGCTCACTGTCTCTCGGGCCTCTAGTTAGCTTTGCCCGCTGGAACTCAGCTCCTAGCCACCGCGGTCACCACTTGTTTTCCCCCGTTCCCGCGGCCATGTCTCACCATCCCCCATCACTTGCATCCATCGCATTGGAGAAGACTCCTAAGATAAATATTCCAACGGTGCCTCTATCCTTTATCCTTTACTCCCAAACTCTCCCCCTCCCTTGCTTTAGCATTGAATGTGTGTGTGCGTGTGTGATCCCTTTTGTTGTGTGGCTTTAATAAATGTTTATAGTTTAATTGCAACTCATTGGCATTGGAGTCTCTGTTTCTTGGGGTTGGACTAGATGACCTCTGGTATACACATAGGGACACGATCTGCTGCGTGCATTGTTAGGACATGCCTCTTGTAAATTTGAGCTAATTAAATTCCCCTAACTCGATCCTTCCTAACAATGGTCTCCTCAGCACTCTGCTCCAGCACCACATCTCAAATGAATTGATTTTCCTTCTATTCACTTTCCTCACTGTCCAGCTCTCACCACAAAACATGGTACAGTGGTCCCTTCCCTTACGCAGGGGATCCGTTCCAGAACACCCCCGCCTGTGTAAGGGAAATTCCACGTATGCTCGAGCCCCATTAAAGTCAATGGGGATGATGCTCATGGCAGCGCGGTGGCATGGCTGCGTGGCGGTGTGCACATGCCATGAGTACACACCCCATTACTCTTTCCAGGGCTTGGCACTGCTTTGTCTGGTGTGGCTTCCAGCGTATGCTGGAAACATTGTAAGGCATGCTCATGTATGACACGGGCGCACTGTAACAGGGAAAACAATGGCATGTACAATTCTAATTTTCATGCTCAATTGTATATCTTTACATTTTAGGCTCTTTTCTAATTCTTTCATAGCTACCCTCACTATTTCTAGTCTTCTTCTTATTTCTTGACTGCAATTGCCATTCTGATCAATGTTTCACCCAAGGTACAGGAACTTTTTTACTATTTCAGTTTTCTCATTGTCTAGGTTGAGTCTGTAGAGATTTATCGCACAATTTTAAAAAATGGCTTACCACTGCTGAATTCAATTCAAATTTGGGATACATCAGGATTTTTTCCACTGCTGGGCAGGTGCATCCCAGGTGACATCCGGCTAGAATCTGAGTTCAACCGGCCTCTTTTCAAAGCTGTGAGCTTCCCAGCTTTTGCAAATCGGCCAGCTGAATTTGGATTCTAGCTGGATGTTACCCAAGATGATGATGATGATGATGATGATGATGATGATGATGATGATGATGATGATGATATTTATTTGTATCCCACCCCTCTGAGAACAATCAGGGCGGCTAACAAAGTTAAAAATACAAAACATATAAAATCCCTGGTACCACCCCCCCTCCTTAAAAAAGTATTAAATCCAATGCAATATTTAAAAAACAGAACAAAAAACTACAACAAACAAACAAACATACAAGTTAAAAACTGACCAGAAGGTCAACAACATCATACCAACAAGCAATCAGTGGGAGCAGCAGTATCTTTCCCAGATGTTTTTCTAAGGCCGGGTTCTCTATTCTGGGAAGGCCTGCCAGAAGAGATCCGTCTTAACAGCCTTTTTAAAGCTGTCTAAGGATGTAAATAGACGGATCTCATCTGGCAGGCCATTCCACAGTCTGGGGGCACGATGGAAAATGCCCTCTGGGAGGTAGTCGAAAGCCTAGATTTTTGTGGCTGAAGTAGGCCTCTCCCAGAGGAGTGGAGTGTGCAGGGAGGATTGTAGGGGAGAAGGTGGTCCCGGAGATAGCTTGGACCCAAGCCATTTAGATGCACCTGCTCTGCAGAAGTGGTGGAAAAACACATGCAATAAAATCTGGATGTATCCCAAATTCGAACTGAAATCGGCAGCAGTAAGTTGGTTTCTTAAACAATGCGATAAACTCCTGTGCAAATCTTCTGTGGTCATTATTTTTGTTTTCTTTATGTTGAGTAATAAGACTGCCTTTGCACTTTCTTCTTAGTAGTTGTTTCATGTCTATGATATTTTCTGCTACTAATATGGTATCATTTGCAAATCTCAGATTATGGATATTCCGTCCCCCTATTGTCACTCTTCCCTTTTCTGTGTGCAAGCCTGCTCTACATATGATATTTTCTGCATACAAGTTGAACAGATAGGCAAAATGATGCAGCATTTTCTGATCCCTTTGCCAGTTGGGAGCCATTCAGTTTCTCTATATTGTTTTAACAGTAGCCTGTTGTCCTAATTATAGAATTCTCACCAGAAGTATCAGATGTGGTGGCACTCCCGTGTCTTTAAATGTGTTCCATAGCTTTTTATGGTCCACACAGTCAAAGGTTTTCCTATAGTCTATAAAACACATGCTGATCTTCTTTTGGAATTCTTTGGTGCACTTCATTAGCGATCGTATGTTTGCAATGTGGTCCCTAGTGCCTCTTCCTTTTCTGAACCCTCCTTACACCTCTGGGATTTCTCTCTCCATGTACCATTGGAGTAAGTGTTGCAGAATTTTTAGCATAATTTTGCTTGCATGGGAAATTAATGCTATGGTCCTATAGCTGCCACAGTCTTTTGTGTCTCCTTTTTGGTGAATTTTCCTTTGTGAAGGGTATATTCATATTGTTTGTGTGCAAAATTAGGCTAGCACATTATAAATGTCATAAATATGCCAAAAAGTATAGTTTGATATTCTAAGAAATGAATGAAGCATGCTAATGTTGCTAAGCAGTAATGTGTCTTTAGGTTTGATATGGAATTAATTATTGCATATACCATCATTTCCCCCAAATATGGGGAGGTGGTACCCCCAGGAAAAAAAAAGGGAAGGGAATGTTTTTTAAATTAGGGGAATCCTACTTTTCTAGCAGGAATACCTATGTATCACCAACAGGGAGCTCAAAGCAATGTCTCTTTACATGGTATTCACTGACCTCATCTAAGTCAAAGAACAAAAGTTTGGAACAATGGCTAGCACTCAGCTATTGCATACTTTTCAAATATGTGCTTTCCGTTTAATTGTATTAATCAGAGATGGGGTAAGTGCAGCCCAGAGGTCACATGGACTCTACTTTTGTGGGCCCTGAAGCTTTTTGAGCATTCTAAATCCTCCAACTCCACTTTTAAAAAATTTAAATGCTACAATTTTGGGTGATTTTTGCCTGAAAAATAATCAGAGGACCTCTTAAACATGAAAAAAATGTGAAAAAAGACCCTCATCCACCCCAAGCCCCCAAGAACAACTGTCCCCACTCCCAAATATCTCAGTTTTCATTGGAGTCTGTCTCAAAATGTCAACATGTCATGTCATAACTCATCCAAAAGTTATTTTGAGAAGGATTCAGATGAAAAACAGATTCTGACATACAGGGACCATTGGCTGGGGCTGGGGGATAGGTGCAGTGGCCCACCCCAACGTACATGCTTACTCTGACACAAAGGGCTCATTCACACATGTACTTTAAACTGATTTCCATTTGCCTTCTCTCCGTGTTGGTAATCAGTTCCAAAAGGTCCATCGTTCCCACTATGAAACCAGATCTCTCCTTTATTCCTGTGTAATTGCTTCTTTTTTGGCATGATTGTCATCCCCACCAGTAGCGTCGCTTCAAACTCCCATGTCAATCATCTGTGCATTGTCAGTGACATAAGTGGCAGCCTCGGCAGCCATGCTTGGGCATTTGGGGGGGGGCTGGGGGGCAAGATTTCTTCAGAGGAGCTTTGTCCTTCTCTTCCCCTGAGGCTGAGAGAGTGTGACCTACCCAAGCTCACCCAGTGGGCTTACGTAGCTCAGCTGGGGATTTGGACCCTGGTCTCCCAGAGCCCAAGGCTGAAGTCATCCACTCCCCCAAACTGGCCCCCTGCTTGCAAGTAGTTGTAAAATCAATGAATCAAATGTTCTTTTTATTTATTTATTTATTTTTAAAAAAACATGCATCACAAAAGCAATAAGGCAGATGGATCTAACAGAAACTGAGGAGGGATGATAACCACCTCTCTGCCATTTGTCCCTTTCCTCCAGAATGATGTGATTCAGATCTGTTGTTCCCACTTGTTGACCATTCTCCAGAATTGATTCTTTTCTAAAGAACCACTAAGAAACTAGTGATCTGTGGGGAAAAATTTGGGGAAAGAGAATAAAATACACCCTTAGTATGATGTAAATGAAAATTAATTTAAAATACAATTTAGATGGCATTTGACCCCTGAAAAACTAGCTAAAGTTAACAAAGATAATAACAATTAATGTTGGAATGTGGTGGGAATATGAACAAGCGAATAAATTCTGGACATTAATTCATAAAGAGCTTCAGAAAATACTGGAAATTAAAATCAAATATGATCCATCTATATTTTTATTAGAAATGATTGATGAAGAGGAAGTGGAAAGAAAATATGGTAAACAGCTATTCTGTATGATGACAGCAGCCAGAATGGTGTATGCTAAAAAGTGGAAGAGCAAAGAAGAACCAACTTTAAACGAATAGATTAGTAAATTAATAGTTTTAATGATTTCAGATAAGTTGACATAACTGTTAAGGAATGAGACAAAAAATAAATGCAAAAAGGATCGGAGTAAATTAAACCTATACCTTTCAAAACGACAAGAAGAATGAGCAAACTATAGAAGTTTATAAACAAATAGTAATGTGATAACTGCTGAAAGAAAGAACTGATGAAGGGATCAGATTGCATTATAAATTACAAAGGTTTAAATTTATAATCGAGATAATAATACATTATTATAACAGTGTAGTTCTAAAAAAGGAATTTAAATAAGAAAATATTAACAATTACGGTATATGGATGATTAAATTATATGTAATCTTTAGTCACAAATATAAACAGGAGTGAGATATTACTCAATCAGGAAAATCGGGGTTTATGTAAGAAAAGTGAAAACTTTTAAAGAATTTGTCAAGATAAAGGAGAGGAAGTCATTTTATATTGATGTTTGCCTTTTTAGTTAGGAATGTGTAGTTTAAATGTTTGGATTGTTGTATTTAGGTATGGATGGTGTAGTGTTTTGTCTTGTTTATTTATGTAATGCTTATTTCTTTTTTGTTCATTTCTTGATATATGTGTTTTTAATATTAATAAAATCTTATTTTTTTTAAAAAAAGAAACTAGTGTCTGGAAAAATCGGGGGTTTTGTGGTTGCCTTGCTTTATCATGACAGAAATCGATCACATTATGACAGGAACTGGTTTCAAATGAGAATGAGGGTCATTTAAACCGAACAGCAATTTGCTCTATTCGTAGTGGGAACGCGGCCAAACTGTACTAAATTCAACAGAACGAATGCCTAGCTAAATTAGGAGAGGTAGGCAATTCCATGGAGTCTGTGGGCAATGATGGCAAGAGGGAACTACACTGCCACTTAAACACAGTGGCTGCCACTGAAAATTAAAGACTGCCATTGATGTTCCTACTGCCACCGTTGCTTGCTCCTAGCATTCATTGGCACAACTGTGCCAGTTCTTGAAGGATGGAGTCTTTTTAGTGACCAGTCCTATGATCTGAAACTCACTTCCTAGTTTGGCTAAAATGGCCCAAACCTTGCTGTCGTTCTGCTACTGGACCAAGACTTTTTTCTTCTTTTCCCATCAAGCTTGAAAGAAAGGACTTTTTAATTTGGTCCTGTATTGTTATAATTGCTTTTAAATTGTTTTTAAATTAATTTAATTGAATGTTTTAAATTATTTTAATTGCATGTTTTTAATTATTTTTAATGTCACAGATAATTTAATTCTGTACTGATGTTAACATTTTACATGCTTTAGCTACTTTGTATTTGTTTAGTTCATAAACTACTTTGAGTCCTGGTGTTGGGGAAAGTCAATAATAACAACAACAACAACAACAACAACAACTGCAGCTCAAAAGTGAGAGCATGACCTTCCCTGCTGACTTTTGCACTTTTATATTTTTTGGGGGGGGGGGGGGGGGAATCGGTATGTTTCCATGTCTTTGGTCTCTGGATCATACTGATAGAGCCAAGATTCATCCAAAAAATCCTCCATAGTGGTCAATATCTGTCTCGAAAGGTCACACTGTGTTTGTTTCTGGAAAAGAGCTAGTAAACGTGTAACCCAGTGTGCAGACACCTTAGACATGTGCAGTTCATCATGAATAATTTTCCACACACTATCATAACTGAGACCAGTTTCATTCATGATCATTTGGATGGTTGCTCTTTATCTTCCAGGATTAAACACTCCACTTTCTTCACAGTGGCCACATCGTCCATCAGTGATGGTCTTCCAGGTCTTGCCTCGTCTGTGAGGGACATGTGATCACTTTGGAAATTCCTTTTCTACCTCACAATACTGTCATAAGATGGGCAATCATTTCCATGAACTACCATAATCTCATCATGAATTTTCCAGGCACTATTACCCTTCAAATGCAGGAACTGTGAGCCTCAATCTTCTCCATCTTACATTTTAGTCACTTCTGGCACAACCTGTAACAAAAATACAGGACACAATGACCTGATTTTCTCAACATCATGCACTTAAGGACCAATTATGACACCGACAAAATTTCATCATTATACCACAATAATTTCCAGTGATAATTATTACTTTACAATACCCCCTCATATGTAAATGGAATGAGGAGAGGTGTCAGGCAGAAAAATAACTTGGGTTCACCATGTTTGTTCTACTTTTATACTGTTTTCCAAATTGTAATACATCTCAACTTCCTATCACACAAACATGTGGACAACTAAAGATGGCCCAGGTGTTAACTTCCTGCCCCAAAGACCCCCTCTCCCCCAAGGACCACACAAACTGCCCCAAATGACCTCCCTTGAAACCTCAAAGTGACTGGAAAATCCTATTCTCATTTGATAATTTTAATGTTAAGGAGGGAGGACTCTGGTCTATTTGAATCACCATTCCTGGAGGCTTCCAAGAGAAATGATTCCTCCCTTTCTTTCTTTCTTTCTTTCTTTCTTTCTTGCTAGGAAAAAGGAAAACTGAGGTAATGAGGGTGAGGAGGGTATACCATGAATGACAAAATGAACCTTGGTTTCCATAGCCTCGCTTTGCCGACTTGTATATTGACTGAACTCTCCCCCCCCATCCCCCTGATGTACCCAGCCCCTTCTGTGGTAACAAGGTAGATATTGTTCTTCCTTTCCATTCTCTGTTCTCCTTCTCCCACCTGTCTTCTCTGTCACATAACTACACATAAATGCACTTGTGTAAATACTGTAGCAAATGTTTAAAATACTTGTTCGTCCTCACCATCGCTAATGCCTACTTTTTATGTTTCTATGAATTCCAAGATGCTGCCCCCCCCCAAAGTTCTGTCGCTATCGCATCTTGAGGTGTGAGATAGAGAAATCTAGGGTGATGCACTTAGCAAGAATAAAGTTACAACTTTGCAACCAATTTGAAAACACTTTCTGGGTGAGTGGGGTGACAGTAGCACTTATGGTACAATAAAGTTTCACTTTATTTACATGACTTTTCATCCAATAAAGTGATATTGGCACATTTCTATGAGTTGCTATGCTGAGGCAAAAGGTGAGAAGATCTGGTGGCCACAATAGCCTTGTGTTCCTCTGGAGTTCCAACTCCAGTTTCACAACTAGTAGAGGGGTAGTCTTGGTCTGGACTTTTCTTCTGTCTACTTTTATGAACTGCTGTACTCCTTTGGTGGGCAAAGTGTTGTGAAGTGCTTACTCTCATATAATGTTGTATGAAACAGGATTGTAAATCTTTACTTTCTCCACTTATGTAATAATGTCAAATGTCCAATGTTTTCTACTTACTGGATGAGATAAATAAGACCTTTTTGTGTACTTTTTGATGATGCCCCCATTTTGACAAGTTTGTACACATTACGTGAAGGGTTTCCATTGGCACACAAAAAATGTATTTGTACAAACTTTTTTGCAACCTCCTCCCCTGGTTTTGGCACAAATACAAGATTTTTTTTTTCCAAAATAAAGTTTTTCTGCTGGGGGAAAAAACCTTTAACATAAATGGGAAAAAGAAGCAGAACCACTGGTCTCACATAGGGGCGAAGTATCTTTCAGAGTTTGACAGTTTTTTTAGTGAAATATCTTTATCCTCTCAAGATTACCTTCCTTGGTGGGAAAACCAAAATTTGAAAATATTATTTACAACCCTGGCAGATAGCAGATTTAATGTCATATGTCTTTAGGCCTCTGTCTGTCTGTTTGACCATCCAACCTTATAAGCAAGCTTCATACATTCATCCGAGGCACTGAGCTTTAGCTATCTTGATATAAACCATTTCTGTTGTGGATGGTGCTAGATCAGATATATCATGTCCAGTATTTGCAGCCAAAATTCTGTACCAGCTACTTAACTAAGTAACTTGTCCTGGAAGAATGGATTTTCTTCCCATACAGCTCTGGAATACAGTAAGTTAGTTTTTTTCTGTTTTTTTTTTTTTTTTTTTTACAATTATGGCAATAGTGTCAAAATCATAACTACTTAGTGATAATGAAATGAATCAGTTATGGCTGAATAAACCTAGGTAATTGTTTGTATTCACAATTTGCTATTGTATACATAACTAAGCTGATATAGGATTTTAGCCTGTACAAATTTATACAAATTTTTTCTTCATATGAATTTGAGCACTTGTCAGTTCATATACAAGACAAAGTTGGTCCAGTAAAATATCTAATCTGGAGTCTCTTCTGCTGCATTCTAAACAGTTGTGTAAAACTAACATAGCAATTACCAGGTTTCAGATAAACAGAAAATTTGGTAAATAGAATGTATTTCTGTTGAAGTGGCCCAGACAGCATATCCTCTTAAGAGGTTGAAAACCACTTTAATAAGAAGACGGCTAATTCAGTGTCAGGCTGGGATGGAGGTGGTAATGGAATTTTACTGCCCACATTTTTTTATGAATACTTTTTTCAAAGTCTCTTTTTGAATGACGTTTTCACTGTGCTCTGTTGGCATCTCTATTCCTTGTTTGCCTGTGTTTTCTAAAATGTCTCTACAAGGTTGTGTGCTTTTCAACTCTGCCCTTGTAATATTATTTCCAACTAATTATACCAATAGAAAAAGCTGAGTGCAAATATGATTTTAGCAGTTTATAATAAGAAAAGTGCTTTGTGTATATATTAAGATCAAGCTCTCTTTGCTCAATTATTATTAGCAAGCACTCCACCTACTGGTTCAAAATATGCCAAGCAAGTCATGGGGGGAAGAAGAAGAAGATTTCAAAGAGATTTTTTAAAAAGAAAGAGATTTATTGCCAGTATGGGACCCAAGCCGTTAAATGTTTGTACACTTGTGCTTCCAAATCAGGGTGTTTTTGAATCTTTAGTTTTCTATTCCAAATCATTAAAAGGAGTCCTTATATTTATTTTTCAAAGACTAATATCCTAAATATGATGTTTTTCCAACCTTATGTAGGAGTGTGAGAAAAAGGGGTGCAATCCAGATCCATTCAAACAAATGGGAGGCTTGACAATTATTTCAGTGGAATATGGACAACACCCAAAGCTGGCTCAAGGTCTACAAACAGATAGGCAGAATATATTTTGTCCCTTTACTCTGCAGTTCCTGCATTTTTCTGCAATTATCCTTAGCATTTCAGACATGTGGCTAATAATATTTCAACAATGCATTTTAAAAAAGATTATTAGATGTGATGCAGGAGGAGGGGGAGGAAGGATAATAAAGATGATAATAAAAAAGGATATTTTATTTTAAAAATGAAAATAGGGATAAGCATAGAGGTAGGAGAATGAGATATAGAATAAATATACATTTTCTCTCACCTTTTCAGTGTTGTGGTAGTTCCCTTAGGGCTGAAGTCATTTTTTTTAATTAAGCAGGGGGTAGTGACATATTTTGTCACATACCTGAGGCTTCCTGGTTCCCTCAGAACTTAGCTGTAGCCCATTCAGAAGCTGGGGATGGAATTAATTTTGGAGTAGTGGCATTTATGTCCTATGTGGGGTTTCCCATAGTTGACCACTAGTTGACCACTGAGGGGTTGTCTGCACAGGCCAAAAGGTCTGTGTATCCCCCGGCCTGGCATCATCTTGTTTGATGCAAGCCAAATCCCAGGGGCTGGGATCAGACCAGATTGTGGCAGACTGGACATAGATCTGGTCAATCCAGCCTGATTCCTGTGAAAACAGCCTTTACC
Source organism: Sceloporus undulatus (assembly GCF_019175285.1). Classification (NCBI taxonomy): domain Eukaryota; kingdom Metazoa; phylum Chordata; class Lepidosauria; order Squamata; family Phrynosomatidae; genus Sceloporus; species Sceloporus undulatus. Next base: position 330,810,196 of record NC_056522.1, read on the forward strand.
CTGGGCTGGTTAGACTCCTGGTTTGGAAACACTGCAACAATCCTTGGCTGTTTAAATGCACCCCCCCCAACTCCTTTCCACAGTGTCGCTCCTACTAAGACACCCCTGATGCCACATCTTATGCAGAAATGGAGTACCTGGCTGTGGCAACAGAGGGCTTCTCCGTGGGAGCGATGGCAGAGCAAGGTAAGGGTGTGCACCAGTAGTGAGTCCTGGTATGACGTGGGGAAAGGCGTGTAAACATCCACACATCACTGCACCTTCCCAGGGATGTTCTTATGGGGTGGCTTGTTCTGGAACAAAGGACCTTCTCCTAGTGGAGTTCAGAACTGCTAAAATGGGTTTGTTTGTACAGATTAATATAGGCATCTGCATTTTTGTTTGTTTCTCTTTAAGGGTGTGGCTACTGTCATGATGACTGCTTCAAAATTTAATGATACAGCAGTTTATCCTTTGTGGTCCTTTTTATCAATATAGGACAATACAATGAAACTAGTTCTGTCTTTATCATGATTATTCCTCACTTTTTGAACCCAAGACAGTGTACATAGATGTCTCAGGTGGTCTCCTATGAAGGTGCCAACCAGACTCAGAGTTACAAAAAGTAATAAAATGTTTTCTTTGTCAGACAAAAACAGAACTTTTAAAAGTCCCAAGAAACTGATTCATAGCCAAAGCACTGTGAGTCCTATTCAATTGTTAGTCATGAAAGAAATAATCCACTGAATGAATAGAAACTTCATAAGACATGCAGTATGTACCTGACTCAATAGAGATACTCTAGTCTGGAATGGCAACTAGACTGAGGCCTGTGTTGCCAAGAGAACTCATCTGGCATAGGTACTACAGCACATAATTTGAATGTTTAAATGCCCTCACCCAGCTATAAGGTTCACTGGCTGGGCTTGGATAAACATTTGTCTTTCGGACTACCTAACAGTGTTTGTATCATGTTAAAAATGTGCTCTGGGGTGTTTGTATGCTGTAGAAATAATGCAGTTTGACACCACTTTAACTGCCATGACTCCATTTTACAGAATTCTGGGATTTGTAGTTTTGTGAGGCACTGATACTCTTTGACAGAGAAGGCTAAATACCTTGCAATATTCTAGGATTCCATAGGATGGGGACCAGGAGTGCATCTACACTGTACAAATAATGCAGTTTGACACAACTTTAAAAGATGTAGTTCCATTCTATGGAATCCTGGAATTTTGCAAGGTCTTTAGCCTTCTCTGCCAAAGTGTATCAGTGCGTCACAAAACTATAAATCTCAGTATTCTGTGAAATGGAGCCATGGCAGTTAAAGTGGTGTCAAACTGCATTATTTATACAGTGTAGATGCACCCCTAGTCTTCTGTTGCTTTCAAAGGAACACAGAAGACGTAAGGTAAAATGCTCTGAGGTCATGACGGAAGAGTCATGGTCCGGGGGGGGGAGTTTTGAAGCAAACTTGCCAAAATCCTGGAAAATGTTTAAAAAGGCAGGGATGATGGTGATGGTGATGATGATGATGGTGATGGTTGGTGTCTGTATAGCAGAGTTTGTGGAAATGATAAGAGAAAAGGCAGCACCGTGTAGACTCCAATGGGGCATGGTTTTTCACAGTCAGTAGCCTGGGAAAACAATGGCTGCTCTAAAGAGGGATGGCAACTGCAGAAATCATTGATATTTGCATGGGACATGATGGCACACAGAGACAAATCACATGCTGTGTCCCCCTTGCAACCAGCACTAAGATCATATGCTAGCTTGTGACCTTTATTTGTGATTGCTAATGGCCATGGGAGCTGGTGCATGTGAAAAGGCCAGTTTAATTACAGTTCCTCTCAGAACATTGCTGTTTGAGGAATTGTTTGTATATTATATTTCATATCCCATAAAGTGTTGTGATGTTTTTGGATAAAATCTCCTAGTCAACATGATGAGCCACACAGCTTAATAATGGCTCAGGATATGGAAACCGTCTGGGGAGGAAAGGAAGCAATCTTTCTATTGGCATCAGGCATTTTTCACTGTTAATAGAGAAACAAACTTGAAACATAATTGCAGCCAGTGACTGAGAAGAGCTCTGCTGGAGGAGCTATAAACATCAAAGTGAAAAGGAGCAAACAAACAATGGCGGCTGACACTAGTGAACTCCTCCCCTCAAAATCTTTTGAAGAATTTTTCTTTCCCACCCTCCAACCCCCAAATGACCAAAGCTGTTGTTCTGTACTTCAAGTTGTGGCTCCTAACAGGGTATGTCATTGTAACAGTTGGGGTGATCCAATGAAATGTATTAAAAAGATAAATGAAGTCCTGTTTTAAACATTGACCAAATTCCCTCCCTATTAATTCAAGGTGTTGCTTTTTATATACTCAGGAAAGCCCAGCTAGTACAAAATACCAAACACTGAAATATCAGAAGCGTGCATGAAAATGAAATACATCAGATTTTAACACAGACTACAGTAATAATAATAAAGTCATTGACTAACATATTTATTTCACAATTACAAAATCAACTGAAGAATTTTAGAACACAACTAGATAGCAAAATTTACCTGACCTTTCAAAGCTCAACAAAACAAGACAGAAGGTCTCCTTGATAGGGTGTATCATATATATGTTCAGAGGCTGTACGGCCCATATGTTCTATAAAACTGTTGCATCTCAACGTTTTAATAATATGCAATAAGGTGCCAGAACCAATTATTAAATATCATATGATCCAACAGAGAGGCAATAAAAATATACAGGGTCAGCTTTACTGGCTTCAGCTAATACGATGCATATACAATGCTCAGGATTAGAATATAAGATCAGGTTACTACTGAAGACTTCCTTATGCTTGCAGTTTTTCTCACAGATAACTATCAGAAAGGCAAATGCAAATGACACACTTCAGTTCAGGAAAGTTTAGGAGAGTTTCTTCCTTTATTGACTGTAAAGCAAGTAAAGAAGTAGAGATATGCTCTTATGTGCTGTCATCCTCCTCCTCCTCATCATCATCATCTTCCCACCTTTTCCCAGACTGGGATTCAAAGCAGCTTACAAAAGTTAAAGCACATACAGCTAAAAACTTTACATTATACAGAACTTTAAAATATAATTAAATAAATAATAAAGTTAAAAAGCAGTTTTTTAAAAAAAATAATTAAGAAAGTACAACATAAAAACAACATAGCGTGGAAGAAGCCCTTTCCCCTGAACAGTCAGCCCACAGAGGTTAAAACTGGAAAGTCTCTGCTAGCCTATGCAAAGACAGTAAGGAGGATTCCAGTCTATCCTCTCTGGGAAGGGAGTTCCAGAGCCTAAGGGAAGCCACTGTGCAAATGCACAAGGGTGTGAATGGCCACCATTAAAACCTGGGCTCTCAGGCTCAAAGTGGAGTCCAAGAGTACACTCAAGCAACAAACCTGGATTTCCAGGGGGAGTGTAATACCATTCAGCACAGGCTGAATTCCTAACATAAAACATGCCCTCATGTTGTTTAAAAACAGGCCCCCAAAACAACAGCCCCTAAACAAATCCACAGCTACTGGAGTTTATTTCAAGTTGGAGGATGGCAGAAGCGACAGAGTGTGATTTAGCTCTGTTTGAATGATAGCATCACAGCCAAATAGCTGCCTATGGTGTGGAAAAAGAAGACACTTAGGCCTAAGTGTAAACAGTCATAATTTATTTACTGTGACATCTCTTAAACATGAATGAGCGAATGTTTTAAAGACCAGTTTCCATCTCTTAGCCAAGGTCAACTGTTTGGCACTCATCCTGTCACTTTCTCAGTCTGTGCAATCTAGCAAAATAGTTGCGGGTAGTTGTACTTGTGACTCTTTCTTTGGATATTTTTTGTACATGCTTGTCTCGAAGGCTGGAACACAAGTGCTATGGGAGGTTTGTTTGGAGGCGAGGGTGTTTAGTTGTTTGGAGGGGGCAGTAACAACCCCTGACTTTCTGCCACCTGCCTATAAAGGAATCAAGATTTCATTTGTAAAATGACAAAGAGAATAAATGCACAACTGTTCATTTTTGCATGTCTGGAAAGGAATTTGCCCAACAGCTAAGATGCTTTAAAAGTGCAAATGTAATTGTCATAGGAAACAAAAGTATTTCTGCCCACAGTTAGTGGAGCATTTCTAGCATTGGACCATGTTTGTCTATGTATGTTTACAGCACCTGTCAGCCGATACACGAGAAACAAGAAGAGTAATGTAAACTGATCCCCCAGCTTTTGCTGAATATTTAATGCAGTCTGCTGGAAAGAAAAGCACAAACATTCTACTTTCCCAACTGCTTGTCTTCCTTGCCCTCTTCTAATTCTCTCCTGGGAGAGATGGGTTTTCGAACGAGGTAGCTGCCAGTGTCCATTCACTTCCAGATCTTTACTTTCCAGTCGTGGCTTTCTCTCTGTCTCCCCAAACTGGCTTTACTTCATTTTAGCCACCTCAGAGCAGACTTGTGTGTATATATTTTCAGGACAATTGGATTGTCTCTATAGATTTTTTTTAAAATCACTTTTCAGATCATGATCAGAAATATGTAAACTGTCGTGTTGTTCCATCAGGCAGCCTGTGAAACACACACACACACTTTAAATGGGGATCACCCAATCCTATAAAGTGATCTTTAAATGAGACAACCAGGGTATAAGTAGATTAAAGTGGCCAATAATGGGGAAACAAGTGCCCATTCCAAGAGCAATTGTAAGAAATTTAAGCCTCAGGAAGTTGCATTATACATTTTATTAAATTGAGGGTATATTCACACTTCTTGTGGGCTGAAATTTGAACCAGTATTTTCTGTCTTTGGTTACCTTACTTTAAGATTCCTTAATGGGAAGAAGATGTAATGCATAATATCATATGGCTTTCTTTAAGTTTTCAAGTTAGTATCTCCAAAGTTGTAATTTAATTTAAATTGACAAATGGGCCATAAACAGCTGTTCTTTCAAATAAAACAGTATCTGACCTGAAATGATTGTGCGAAGCCCCTAGGACTCCTGCAACATCCTGCTCCTTTGTCGCTTTAACCTTATTTGCAACAGAAAGCATCTAATTTTAAGCAGCACTACCATTTAGTGCTATGTAAAATGCCGGCTTTCAGAAACAGATTCAACTTGTATTTATATCTTCGTCCTGCTGCTTTCCCAATAATCAGGAGAAAGAGAAATAGGATTGAGCATCCTATTCACAGGCGCACAAAAAGAATTGATGCCTACTCAAGTTCTTTATAAAAGGCCATCAAAAATATTATAACCACCTCATAAAAATAGTCTTATCAGTGCCTTTACAGGAGGAGGAGTGGTGGTGGGGGGAACAGTGTCAGGGAAATTGCTTTCAAAACTCCATGTGGCAAAGCATGCCGAGTTTGAGGTACCATCGACTTTGGTTGCAGCTGTTTGCGGGGGTTGAAGAAGAGGGAGGGGCCATGGCCTCCCAGCTTACATCAACATAGAAACAACTCACTTTTTCTTCTTCTTCTGTACTTGAGGTAATAGCATGCAGTGTCAACAGCTCAGTACTGCTGTTTGGAACCTTCTTCAGAAGACAGAGATGCCAGTTCACAAATCACACTGCTGTTTGGCTTTCTAGAGTGAGAAAGAGAGAGATACTCTTCCATAAAGCATGAATTCCAAGAGGGGGGTCTTCTGGGAAATCAATGTATGGAGGGCTGAAAATGCACTCAAGGATTTGCAGAAAACTAAAACATATTTCTAGAGTGGCATTATCAACAAGGCTTCTTTTGATACAAAAGCTCTATGGGTTCATCAGTTGTCATTCCATCATGCCATGGTTAACAGATAGATCATCCCAAACATTTACTTGTGCACAAGATTGCTTACTGTTATGATTCTTCTAAATGTGTCATTCTTTTAGAATATTAAAAAATGCTCCCCAGGGAGGAGCTCTGGAGCCTAGAGATGGGCACACCAATGGATTTTCCATTCTTCTACAGGGCTACAAGATGACATCCAAGCAACCATTTTGAGTGGCTGGCAGGAACACATTGTAACTTCCCATTATCTCCTGGGCCATTTTGGAAGTGTGAGCTTGCCTGTTTCAGAGTGTTATGGTCCTGCAAGGAGATTTTTCTTCATGTACAGTTGTTGTTTTCAACTGAAAACTACTTTTTGTATCTTCGTTTTATTGGTGGGAGAGTGCAAGAATGTTTTGGAAGTAGGTAAGCATCCCAAGAGCGACAGTAACTCCTAAAGGGCCACACATAGCCCCAAAGGATGCATAATTCCCACCTTTTCAAAAGCTCATAAATTATTTTCTAAAGGGTAAGTGAACATCATTTGATACTACAGCTTAGATTCATACAATCAAGAAGGACGGTGGTGAAATAGGTCCAACTCCTAAATGGCTCACAAGGGATTTAATACAATTGATCATGTTGGGATTCTTCAAGCATGGATGATTTCAAAGAATACCACAACAAGGTGCTTTCTTAGCTTTCTGTAGGTTTTTCGGGCTATGTGGCCATGTTCTAGAAGAGTTTCTTGCTGACGTTTCACCAGCATCTGTGGCTGGCATCTTCAGAGAATGCTTGCCTGGAAAAAGTGGATATATATATATATATATATATATATATATATATATATATATAGCGCCTGGGAATGCAGGAGTTATTTGCATATGTATTGCTCTGTTGCTGATGGCAGGCCTCAGGCTGGGAGGCTAATACAAAAGAGGATTAGAGTTTGCTAATTGGTCATCATTATCTGCTGGGAAAGCCCCTGAGTCTGAGTGGTTTCCCATTTGTATTTGCTGAGTTCTTATTTTAGCCTTCTCTTTTCCAGGCTAAAATCCCCAGGTCCCTAAGTCGTTCCTCATAGGACATGGTTTCCAGACCCTTCACCATTTTAGTCACCCTCCTTTGGACATGCTCCAGTTTCTCAACATCCTTTTAAATTTGTGGTGCCCAAAACTGGACACAGTATTCCAGGTGGGGCCTGACCAAAGCAGAATACAGTGGCACCATTACTTCTCTTGATCTAGACACTATACCTCTATTGATGCAGCCTTGTTAGCTGCTGCATCGCACTGTTGACTCATGTTCAACTTGTGGTCTACTTGGACTCACAGATCCCTTTCACACGTAGTCTCGTTCAGCCAGGTGTCACCCATCCTATATCTGTGCATTTCATTTTTCTGTTCCAAATGCAGTACCTTACATTTCTCCATGTTAAAATTCATTTTGTTAACTTTGGCCCAGCTTTCTAATCTATTAAGGTCATTTCTAATGTTGATCCTGTCCTCACGTGTATTAGCTACTTCTCCTAGTTTGGTGTCATCTGCAAATTCGATAAGTATGCCCCCAATTCTTTCATCCAAGTCACTGATAAAGATATTGAATAGCACTGGGCCAAGGACAGAGCCCTGTGGGACCCCACTGGTCACTTCTCTCCAGGATAAAAAGGAGCCATTGTTGAGCACCCTTTGGGTTCGGCCGGTCAACCAGTTACAAATCCATGTAACAGTTACTTTGTCTAGCCCACATTTCACTAGCTTGTTTGCAAGAATGTCATGGGAAACCTTGTCAAAGGCCTTACTGAAATCAAGATATACTATATCCACAGCATTCCCTTCATCTAACAAGCTGGTAGTTTTATCAAAAAAAGAGATTGCATTTGTCTGGCATAACTTGTTTCTCTGAAACCCATGTTGATTTTTTTTTATTATGTTATTGCCTTCTAGATGTTCACAGACTCTCTGTTTAATGATCTGCTCTAGAATGTTTCCTGGTATTGATGTCCTCTTTTCCCCCCTTTTTGAAGATGGGGACAACGTTTGCCCTCCTCCGGTCTGCTGGCACTATCCTGTTCTCCAGGAGTTTTCAAAGATTATTGCCAATGGCTCTGATATTACATTTGCCAGTTCTTTTAATACTCTTGGATGTAGTTCGTCTGGTCCTGGAGATTTATATTCGTTTAGATTAACCAGATATTCCTGTACTATTTCTTTACTTATTCCATGCTGAAGTTCCCCTATTCTGTCCTGTGCTCCATTATCCTCAGGTTAAGCATTCTTTTCCTTTTCTGAGAACACTGAAGCAAAAAAGATGTTGAGTAATTCTGCCTTTTCTCTGTCCCCTGTTAGCATTTTGCCATCTTCTACACGCAGTGGCCCTACCGTTTCCTTCTTCTTCCTTTTGTTGTGGACATACCCCAAAAAGCCCTTTTTGTTGTTCTTAACTCTCTAGCAAGCCTGAGTTCATTCTGTGCTTTAGCTTTTCTGACTTTACCCCTACACAGGCTCACTATTTTTTTGAATTCCTCTTTGGTGATTTCCCAATTTTTTCCATTTTTTATACATGTTCCATTTAAAACTTAGCTCCAATGAAAGTTCCTTAGTCATCCCTCCTGGTTTCTTGAGACCTCTCCCATTTTTCTTTCTCATTGGAACTGTTTGAAATTGTGCCTTTAGTATCTCTCTCTTGAGAAACTCCCATCCTTTTTGAATTCCCTTCTCTTTTAGTATTCTTGACCATGGGATCACCCCCAGTATTTCTCTCAGTTTACTAAAATCAGCTTTCCTAAAGTCTAGAATGCATGTCTGACTATGCCTGGCTTCTCCTTTCCAATGTATAGCAAACTTCAGGAGAACATGATCACTCCCACTTAAGGATCCCATCACTTGCACTCCATTAACTAAGTCTTCCCAATTGGTTAGGATCAGATCCAAAATAGCTGATCCCCTTATTGCCTATTCTACCTTTTGGACAATGAAATTGTCTCCTAGGCAAGTGAGGAATTTGCTAGACCTTGTGGATTTGGCTGAGTTTGACTTCCAGCAAATATCAGGATAGTTGAAGTCACCCATCACTACTACATCTCTCCTTTCTGAGTGTGTGGTCATCTGTTCTAGAAAGGCATCATCCAATTCCTCAGTCTGACTTGGGGGTCTGTAGTAGACTCCCACAATAACATCCCTGTTGTTTCCCTCCCCTTTAATTTTTATCCAGATGCTCTCCACCTGGCTTCCAGGATCAATGTCATGGATCTCTTCACTGGTGTAAATGTCCCTGATGCATAAGGCTATTCCTCTTCCTTTCCTGTTTTGCCTATTTCTCTTTAAAAAGTTATACCCCTGTATTCCTACATTCCAATCATGAGACTCATCCCACCAGGTTTCCATTTTGTGATATAGCCTTTAAAAGAAGCTAAGAGGAATTCTGATACACCACAAAGAAACTTCACTTAGAAAAGAAATAGAAAAGAAGTGGTAATGAATTAAAAGATTCAGGGCAGAAATTTGTATATATGACCCCCCCCCATTTTATTCTTGTATTGGTCTCCAAAATAAAGTTTGTTCAGGAGAAAATCCTAGCTGATTATGGCATTGGACTCTGTGTCTAATATTGCTGGCACTACAGGAATGAAAAAGTTAGGGGATAAATGGATAGATAGATAGGCAGGCAGAAATAGATAGATCATTTATCATTAGCATGGTTCTAGAAAAGCAAATAATTTATTCTCTTATTTATTCCCATTCCTTTCCTCCACTATGCTCAGTGTTGATCATGTTCTCTTACATTTTCATAAAACCCATGTTAAGTAGGATAGACTGAGACAGAGTGATTATCTAAACTAAGGTTACCCAATGAATTTCATGATTCAGTGAGGATTACAACCCAGACTTCCCAGATTCTCAGGCAACACACTAGTCCTAACCATATCCTGATACTTAGGCCCGTTACAGACCGCCCAAAAGGGGCGGTCTTGGGCCGCTGCCGGTTGCAGCGCGGAGGAGCCGCAGCAGCCAAACCGCGCGACTCCTCGGCACTGCAAAAAAGGAGTGCAGAAATCGCACTCCTTCCGGCAACCCGGAAGAGCCACCGCAAGTGCCAAAGCGCGCACTCGCGACGACTCTTCTGGGTTTAGACGTCCGGACGCTGCACGTCCGTTACGTCAAGATGGCCACGCCCGTCTGTATAGGGTGCCGCCATCTTGCTGTATGGAATACGTGCGAGGGGCAAGGCACGTCCGGAAGCGCTGCCCCTCGCAGTATTCCTGGCGCAACGACAGCGCCGCTTAGGCCCGTCTGTAAGGCACCATAGTTAGGAGACAAGAGATAGTCTCTATAGTTATGAGGCAAGAGATATTCCATGCACACACACCACCAGCACTCCAGTTAGCAAGATCTAGTGTATTCTTTTGGTGAGATGGGCCTTTTATAGTCACTCAACAAATGCCTGTTGGAATAGAAAGGTCTTCACTTGTCTGGGAAAAGAAGGTAGGGAGGATGTTAGTCTAACTTCTAGTTAGGGAGTACCAGAGCCAGGGGGCAGCCATCAAAAAGACCTGCTCTACTACCTGTCAGAGTAGTGAGAGAGAGATAAAGCCCCTCCCCCCCCAGCAAATGTCAGAATACAAGCTGGTTCATAAGGGAGAATATAGACTTTCAGATAACCTTGATCTGAGCTGTATAGGGCTTTATAGGTCAAAACCAGCAGTTTGAATTGTGCTCAGAAACAGACTGACAACCAGGGAAACAATAGCTAACCCCAGTTATTAATCCTCCAGTGATGGAATTGGGATGCAAATCTGAATTAGCAAAATCACAGCCCTTTGAGAACAGGCTCCTGTTAGTGCAGGTGGCTGGATACATAAATGGTAGAGCCATAGCTCAGTAGCAAGGCACATATATGTCCCACATTTAGTCTATAATGTTTCTCCTGGAGAAACATTCCTCTGAAACTTTGGGGAGTCAATGATCGTTGGTGAACTAAACTAGGTGGCTGAATAGCCTGACAATAAAATAGCTTCTGATGTACTTCAGTACTGTGGAGAAGCCAGTACTATGGAGAAGAATGTACTATGTCAGTGATGGTGAATGTGATGTTGTTGGATTTCAGTGTTCATCATTTCCCATAACTGGCTATACTAGCTGGGGCTGCTGGGAGTTACACTCTAGAATTGCACTCTAACATTATCTAGAAGGCCACCCCTTCCACACCCTTTTGTTTGATCATAGAAATTGTCAGTTATCATATTTATATCCCAGTTTTGACATTCTGTCCAACCTTGCATAGGCAGGATCCCCTGGTGACCTCCAGGCACTAATCAGATTTACATGTTTAACTTTGGGTTCGGTGTCATCTAGTCTCAGATAATATTATGAGTTCTTTTGCTGAAAGTCCATGCATCCAAGCTTACCACCACCACCTCAAACAAAAATGTGTTAGTTTTCACATTGCCGTAAGACCTTTGTCAATTTTGCTGCAACAGATTAAAAGGGATAATCCCCTTGAAGTTAATTAGGGCATTCTCTCAGTAGAGTTAACAACATTGGTGGTATGCCATGTAGTGTCAGGAGGAAAAGGACAAATTAGGATGAGAAAGTGATTTGGTGGGAATAAGAATTTGGAGCTGTACAAATTCAGTGTTCATAAGCTCTCTGGTTTCATGAAAGGGCAAAAGGACTGGATGGGAACATGTTGCCAATTAGAGAGTACCATCATAATGTTTTGATGTTGTGGCATTGTATTCATCACAGTTAAAAATGAATTTTCCTTTTTCCAGTGTGTCTTCCTACATATATACTTTATGGCTTATACCAGAAATGGAATATAAATAAAATTTGTAATTTACAAGTACACCTATAAATAAAATGTTTATAAGCTCCAGCTCTTTTTGCAAGTTCATATCCAATAAATAATATGCCATTCAGTTAAAACAGTCACTTGGGATTATAGGTAGCAGTCAAGAAAGGCATCTACAGATACTGAGCAAAAAAGCAATGAGATTAAAACAGGGTGATATACTCATTTGGCTAACATGCTGATTTCTTTTCCAGGGTGTGTAAATTTTAGACAGATGTGCAGTGATAACTAGTGGCTTCCATGCTACTAGTACAGAAAAACCTGCTGTGGGTTTTAGTATGAACTTGGAATAAACTAGTCAAGGTTCTGGACATGGTTGAGCTCCTTAGATAGTACTGTTAAAGTCTGTATTGAATTCCAGAGCAGATTGACTGATCCAGTGTTATGAAACCACTTAACATCACTGCAGGTGCACATCAGGCAGCTGAGAGGACCACACAGAGATCCTCTTGTAGAAAATGTTAGGATTCCACAAAAAATACAAAACACAAAGCCAGAAATGGCCAAATCTCAAAATCCAGTTTTATTTTATTTAGTTTTAGTTTGGAGTGGGGTTGGATTGATGGAATATGCAAACTTTTATATGCCATCATTGCTTCTCCTTGAAAAGTGGAAAACACAATTTATTGCTACCTTGTGTCAGCATGGGGCTTACTGTGAGGCCCAGAGAGCCTGGGAACCCTAAAAATGTTATTGGGAGCAGCAGGCAGCACACTTTGTCTACCTTTTCTATATATTTTAGGATAGAGGATACAGCCTTGCAAAGATTACTTGCTTACCTTTCTTGGAAGGTGAAGATCCCACATTATCTGTTTTGTTAGGTTTGGAAGATCTCCTACATCTCCAGGGCCTACCAGAGAAAGCACGACTTCTTGGGCTACAGGTAACTAGCTGCTGGAGGAGCAGTCACCTGTGTCAGAGGAAGAGGGAACAAAGCTTTGTTGATTGCTTGTGGAAACCTCTCCTATAAATTGGATTCCACTTCTTTCTTCCTTGGAGATTGTATTCAGTGAAACTTTAAGTATTCAGTCATAATCCATTCTCAGAGTTATCCACTGCCTGAATTTCTTGGCCCTGGGCCATGTTTTCACTGAGGTAGATATAGCTAATTTACCCAGTTGGGTAACTTAACACTTCCAGTTGATAATGGCCAATATTTGGTGTCTGGATTGTTAGCCCAAAACTAGTTTTGGCCCAAGAACTCAAGGATAATAATTAGACTTAGAAATGGAATGATTTAAGAAGCTAGCTTAGATTACCAGGCTTTTTGATTTAAAAGATCAAATAGGAAGCAACCTGAAGCAGGTTATCCAGGAGTAAAACACTTTGTTTTATTGAAGGCATGTCTTTGTTATATAGTTTTCTGTAAGCATAGGATGTTATGGAAAAGCATCACTGACAGGGTGAGATTGTTGCTGTCCGATACTTATTAGAGAACATTACTGAGTATTTTGATTGCCTCTTCATACATTTGAGAAATTGCCTTGAGTTAGATAGCAGTTTGTTACAGACTGATAGTTCTTAAGAGCTTGTGGCAGCTATCCCCTTATGGTCATCTATCAGAGCATTGGCAGACCCATATCCATCATTTGGGATCTTGGCAGTAACCAGCTTGATTAGATAAGAGGAAAAAGAAGAGATACCTTTCACTGGTAATAGAATGCAGATGGCAACTGTCATCACCATTCACATGCATTTTGTTATCTTTCACTCAGTGGGGACCTATAGAAATGTATGAAAAACACAAATTCACCCTTGTATGAAAAGTGAGATCCCGATGCATCAAGAAGCAACAAGGGAACTAGTCATCCTAATATGAAGCAATGTGGGCAGTTGGCTCAGTTAATTGAGCTGGACCCGAGATGAGTTTATTTTATATGAAATCTTATGTCCAATAGAATATATGTAAAAGAGAATCTTATACTCTCTCAACAGAAGTAGACTGAGCTTCTTGCTTTTTGTGATCTTGGTCTATTCTCTTGAAGAAGCATCTTTTCTTTTTTCTTTTTCCTTTTTCCCTATCTGTGTTGCTTCCTTCAGTAAACTTGATATAACCATTGATTATTGTTGTTCACAAAAAAATAGTAGCAGTAGTGGTGGGAACTGGTCAAGGTCCAATGGAGTTGTTCTGCTTCTGTCAGAGAAACTCAAAAGAGTGAGTCCCCCACTTTCTGCAGGCTCCCTTCGGTTTACCTTCAATAGCTCCTCCAGAGATCTGGAAAATCCTCTACAGAAGAGTTTGGGATGGTGTGGAAACTCCAGTGGTCAGATGATGGTAAAATGTTGGATGTAAGGTGATACCATCCCAAATAAGGATAGCATTAGTGGGCCAATCTACAATCTGACTTTGTTGTAATCTGTAACTGCGGTCCTGTGTAGACTGGCCTTAAAGGCTGGCTTGGAGGTGGAGGCGGGGCATAGCATCCACATAATGCATACCCTGACTCTGCCCCCAGGGCTGCGTGACACCCTGCCCTGCTCCACACAGCACATGGCATAACAGCACTCCTCTGGTGCTGTGTCCGCACAACTCAGCACTGAACAAATACTGTAAAGCTTTTTGTGGCTCCCTTTTTAACCCTGCAAAGGCCAGATCATGGCTGCAGTATGAGGTTGCTGCGGCTCTGGTCTGATTGTAAAGGGGGCAGATGCAGGCGACCCCTTAGGGGTTATCTGCAGCATCCCTACATCTTTATTTCTTCTTTGTATTTATTTTAGAATGTACTGTATAAGGGAAAGTGTTCGGCTTTAGTGTCATTTGGGCAGTGCATTTACTCCAGTGAGCTTTCCAAGGTGCTGAAGCCTATTCCCAAATTGGATTCATGATTTTGGATAGCTCCTTTACAGTCTGAAGTAATGCCTAGGCTTGAATCTTAGACATTTGGCTGTTAGACCCAACTAGAGTAAACACAATGAACCAGTGGGATTTACCTATGTATTGCTGGCAATTGCAGTGTAACAATTGATTAATTTATTCTAATTGGGACTAGCCCTAGAATGATTTCAGGCCCTAGAGTGGATACTGGAGCGCCTCTTCCTCTGTATTGGATTGTATATTCCACCACAAGCTTCCAAAGAAGACAACTTCTGGAGAGCGGTGTGATTAACACCCTTGCTATAAAACTACATATCTCTGTGCAGTCAAATCTATTTTTCATAAGATACCATGTATCTATTCATACTTGTTAGAAGGGAAATCTTAAAACTCACATTTGTTTCAATTCCAATCTCAGAAACAGTTCACCAGTCTATAATAGGGAATGTACAAAGGTCACTCATTCAAATTGCTGAAGCCTAGTTCAGTGCTAATGCAAGTGGGTTGCAGTACTTCCAGAATTTCACTTCACTGGCAAGCACAGAAATCTGGGGGTGTGGAACATTAATGTTGATGCTTTATCCAGATGGCTAGATAACTGTGTGGAAGGAGGCAGCACTGCAATGATGGTTCCAGAGCCACAAATTACACAAGAACAAACTTCAGAAGGTCAACCTAGTTCTTATGTACCTAAATGGCTTGGGTCCAAACTATCTTATGTATTATTATTATAGGACTGGTCCTGATAAACTGATTTGAGAGGACTTAACCATGCGTAAGGAATGCTGTGGCTTAGTGGTTAAGACACCAGTTCTGATGATTCAAAGATTGGAAGGTTGGCAGTTCAAGGCCCGAGTGCTGTATGATGGGGTGAGCTCCTGTCACTAGTCCCAGCTTCTGCCAATCTAGCAGTTCAAAAGCATGTAAATGCAAGTAGATAAATAGGTACCACTTTGGTGAGAAGGTAATAGCATTTGGTGTAGTCATGCTGTCCACATGACTACCAGAGCAGTCCTCGGACAACATTGGCTCTTTGGCTTAGTAATGGAGATGAGCACCACCCCCTACAGTCAGTTATGACTAGATATTCATGTCAAGGGACTACCTTTACCTTTACATTTAAACTTCCTTAACATTTATCTGGATTTAGATGAGTTAGCATAAATGATTTGTCAAGAGACAGACAATGTGTAAATATTTTAAGGCTGAGTGTGAAATATCCAGTTTTTTGAGAGGCTGATGCCCACTGAAGACTTTTCCTTCAATGGATGTAAACAAAAATTGTTGGAGTATTGCATTAAAGTTTATATAATAATAATAATAAAATAATAATAAAATATTTATTTATATCCCACCTCTTCCGTTTGGGGATCGAGGCAGGTAACAACAGAATTTAACCCACAAAACCCTGACCCAACCCTCCCTCCCAAACTATAAAATTGACGTAATAAAACATGATTGAAATATATATCAATACTACAAGGTTATTCTACAATCCACGAATGACGAGGAGATATAGTAAGAAGGACAGGTGCAATCGGTTCTGGGAAGTTATCACTCAGGGAAGGCCTGCCAGAAGAGAAAGGTTTTTGTCACTTTTTAAAAAACCTTCAACGAGGATAACTGGCGAATCTCTTCTGGCAGGTCATTCCAAGCTTTAGGAACTGTAGTAGAAAAAGATCTCCAGGAAGTCACCTCCAGCCTGTTCTTTCTTGGTTGTAAAAAATTTTCCCCAAAGGAACGGAGTGTATGGGAAGGATTATATGGGAGGTGGTGTTCCTTCAAGTAGACTGGACCCAAGCCATGTAGGGCTTTATAGGTGATAAACAACACCTTGTACTGAGCCCGGAAGCTGATAGGCAGCCAGTGTAGTGACTTTAGAGTAGGTGTAATTTGGTCAAACCTAGATTTTCTGGCAACCAGTCTGGCTGCCATGTTTTGTATCAATTGGAGAGTCCCGATGTGGCACAAGGGTTGCCGCATGTAAAGCACATTACATAAATTAAGACAAGGGGTTACCAGGGCATGTACAACCGTTTCTAGGTCCCGCTGCTCCAGGTAGGGGCACAACTGGTGTATCAGCCAAAGCTGATAACAGGCGCTCCTGTCTGTCACATCAGTCTGAGAGGACAAATGAAGCGACGAATCCAGGAGCACCTCCAAGCTGTGAACACAGTCTTTCAGGGGAAGTGTGACCCCATCTAGGACTGGCGAACATATATCTATACCTGGATTGGGGTTACCTATCAAGAGTACCTCTGTTTTGTTTGGATTCAGCTTAAGTCTATTTTCCTTCATTCAATCCATTACCGACCTCAGGCAGTCATTCAGAGGAGAGGTGCCCTCCTTGGTCACTGAAAAAAATCCGAGACAAAAAGAAAAAAATTTGGGTGTCATCAGCTTACTGATAACACCCTGCCCCATGGCTCCAGATGATCTCGCCCAGCGGCTTCATGTAAATGTTGAATAGAATTGGTGACAGTATCACGCCTTGAGGAACACCCGATTTGAGCTCCCTCTTGGCTGAACAACTGTCACCAAGTGACACAATCTGGAACCTGCCCAAGAGATAGGATCGGAACCACTGCAAAGCAGTGCCTCCAATTCCTAGTTCCCTCAAGCGTTCCAGAAGGATACCATGGTCTATGGTATCGAAGGCTGCTGAGAGGTCCAATATCATCTCATTAGTTGGTGTGATCATAAAATATTGCCTTTTCTCACTGCGTTGTATAGAATTCAAAGACATAGCTGTGTTAATCTGGATGAGTATTGCAAAGGGATCTTGCAGCATCTTTCAAACTAACTGAGAGAAAGAAAGTCATTGGTAGTATAAGTTTTCATTAGCTTAGGTCTATTTCCACAGACGCAGTTCCTCAGACTGTGTATTGTGTAGGCTTATTTATACTCCATCTTTTTCATACAGGTGAAAAACAAGTCAGTCTTATCTTTCTTAAGGACAGAACCAGGAAAAATTTAAGCAAGTGTTCATTCGTACAAGAGTTGGACATGAGTTTTGGGTTCAGGATTGATTTATTCATATGACTGAAATTAGAGGAAAGCTGAGCATATGGGAACGCTCTGGCGAATTTCAGAAATCTCTGTAGAAGAACACAAGTTCAGCTGTAGTGTGTAGAAAATAATGCTTTAGGTCAATGTGGATAAAGTGTGGTCTGTGTATCTCGCAAAGCCTTTAACCCCATTTTTATATGTCTGTTAATTTAATTTAAGGAGTCTATATCCTACCTTTTCCCCAAAATGAAATTCAAGGTAGCTAACAATATTTTAAAAGATAGAACTAAAACATTGATTACTAAAAAATTTAAATTGTTTAAATATTACTAATATTATTAATATTATTTTTGTGGGCCCTGAAGCCCACAGGAAACCCCTTGAGATCTCGGACTTTCCCCCAGATTGATTTGTAAGGTTATTTTCTGTGCCAAAACACTTAAAATGTTCCCAAAACCCCAAAAATGTGTGAGTTTACATTGTAGTAGCTCTACCCCCGCCCAAACAAAATGAAAATCAACTTAAACAAAAACCAAAAATGCTGTAATGTCACTTCAGGTGCTTCAACAAAGCACCAGAGAATGCTACCATGAGAGTATTGGTGAGGGATTGGCCCCTGCCACTATGCAGAGTTTATGGAAGGGGAAGTGTTGGATTATGCTATGTTCAAGTTCTGGTCTGAAGTAACAGGATGTTGAAGAAAAATGTTATGGATGATTTTACCCTTTGTGATTGAAGGTCTGAGAAGACATGGAGAAGACCTTTTTGTTCACCCAGACCTTTGACTGTTAACTATCCCCTTACAGAAGTTTTTTTAATTGCTGTGTAGTGTAATTTTGTCATTATTATCATACATTCACTGCCATTTAAGACTGTTTTAAGTAAATGTCTTTAATATGATTGGTTAATTAAACAACCTTTGTATTGTTCATTGTTTTAATGAACTGCTTCAGGTCCCATATTGGGAGCAAGGTGGGACATATATTAAATAGAATGGAATGAAAGACCATGGCTTGTAAAGCAGATAGTATTTTTAAATATCCCTACTTTATTGTACTGTTTGCTGCACCTCACCTCTGACCTTGCCTGGTGAGAGCAGTGGGAAATTGGGAAAGTGTCTGGCTATATCAGTGTAACCAGATGAGAAATGATTTTATCCTTCACCGAGGTCTGCAGAGTTCCACCAAAGATCTTAGAAGATGATGTCATCATTTTATGTCTGGGTGCATGGACATAGCCAGATGCCTCTCCAATTTCACACTGCTTTCACCAGACATGGACCAGCAAGGGGGAGGCTGAATCAACTCTACAATAAGGTATAAGGGTTGCCTTTAGTTGGTGCAGAGGTGGGAAGAGAATATTAATTTTTATGTGTACTAAAAAGGGACATACACTGGTATAAGGTAGACTTATGCCTGTATATGCCACTAACCAGATAATAGCCTATATTTCCTCTCTCAGATACCAAAATAACTCAGATTATGCTGAAAACTATATAGATTGATTTTAAAAATGGAATTGTACTATTTGCTGCTTTGGCTCAGGCACCAGTTTGGAACTAGGCCTGAGCAAAGTATAATACAAACAAGGGTTCTTGAGTTCAAAACAGCAAGAATAGTTTCTAGTATCTTTCTGCCTCAAGGTCACCATGCATCATCATTGGAAGTCAATGGGATGTCTGTGTCAATCACCTTGCTAGTATTCCATCAGTTTTTCAAAAGTTACTTTTAGTGAAGTGTCTGGCATGCACTTATATGTCTATCATTATTATATGGTGAATATCATACAACAATTGATATAATTCAGCTCTTATTTTTCAATGGGCATAAGGAAACATAAAGGTGGCCAATGCATTTTTTTGATTATTCACTGATGGAAACACATTATAGCTGAAGTGAATTAGTCCTTCTAACCTTATCTATCTAAAGTCACACTTAAGATTTTATGAAATATCAGAGAATGATAATGCCTATTATAGAGCCATAATTATAAAAGTTATTCTCTATTCCCATCAAAACAGTACTGAATGAAAACTTGATAGCACAGCTAAAATACTTTCCCCCTCTTCTTTTGAAAAAAATAATTCAAATAAAATACTGTAGATGCAGATTCATGACTGTTTTATTGGTATCTCTCCCTGTTCTTTCCTCATCAGTTTATTTAAATTAGTTATCATAAATTTCATAGAAAAAAACTGAAGTTTATGAAAGGTACTGGTTTATTTTTGATATCTCATATAATAAGGAGAACATCAATATTATTTATAAGAGACAAACCAAGTCCTCTAACTGTATCAAGACATTTTTAATGACATTAAATTCATGTAACCCTTCAAAGCACAGTTCTGCATTGCTGCTGTTATTCAGTGGATTGGAGGCTTTGCTTTGTTTTCTATAGATAGAACTTGGAGGACACTGGAGAACAATTTATGCATTAGACACAGAATTTTAAATGAACATGCCCTCTAATGACTCCTTCAGTCCAAGCAGACATTTAAAAAGTGACACTGAAACCAAGCAAAAATTACTTAAAAGATCAGTTACATTTAAAGCAATGAAATCAATAACAATATTTTCCCCAGGCTTCTTTCCCTCTGATAAGCAAAAATCTTTACTTAAGTTAAATGCCACATTAAAATTTAATCACAATCTGTGTGCTGTCGCTAATGACAATTTCTGGACATCTGTCTTCTGCTTTGTTTAAGTCTTGTATTCCTTCTGTTTAATTCTTGCCTTTAAATAGTAAGATGTAATTGTGTGTGGTTGTTGTTATTGTGTGTGTTTTAAAAGCTCTGCTAGAGAGCTTTTTTGTTTTTGTTTTTTTGCCACTTGGAAAACCTATACGTAGTTTATAAGTTTTCTTCTCGTACATCTTTATATTGTGGCTGGTAGTAATGGAAATAAAGATGGAAAAAAGATAAGCAAAAGGAAAAGAATATTATCACTTTCTGATTCATCCCCAACCAACTTCCCACCCACTATTAATACAGAAACAATCCTCCTCCAGAAATGTTATATAGATTTGATAAACTCTATATCAAGTGAAGTCATATAGATAGTTTATATGAACATTTTATTCTTTCTGGAGCAATGCTTTGTTACATGTGAAGTTTTTATTGCTTTTTTAAGGCAAACTGTTCTCCTAAGAATGACTGGAACAAGTAACTCCTTGAAGTTAATTGCATTTATGTATGTTTCTGAAAACTCTTTTCTTCAAAAGGATAAATACTAAATTGTTTAGCTGTGGTGGTCACCAAGGAAAGAGATTTTATAAGAGCAGTGACAGCAATTACTGCTGTCCCTTGGTTCCTATCTCTGCCTCAGTGGAGGAGAATAAAGAAAGATTATCTTTCACAGAACTTACTCTGATTACAGCTCCATTCTCCAATCACCTAATATGACTGTGGAGACTTGCTGTAAGAATGTAATATTTATTATCGCAGAACAATTTAAGGGGAACAATATAGTCAATATTAGGCTGTGCTTTAAAGTTCAGAATGCTGCAAGAATGGAGACAGGGATCATACTATATTGTCTTGTGGTAAAACAGTTTTCATTCCATTTCAGTGGGCTCGAGTTAATCAATAAGGTTCACAACATTTGGCCAGTTTAAGGTCAATAAAATGTCTCCATGTTCAGTATCAGAAGCAGCATACAAGCTTGTATTTGCTTTTGTTCTATTGCTGGGCAGTTGTTAATTAATAAAAACTCTTTGCTGGAATGAATCATCAATAAGTATACTAAAAAGGTAAAATTCAAAGACGCTAATGTTATGTCAATTAAAAGTGACAGCATAATATTTAAATAGCCTCACAATGTATCCAAATATATTTCTGATATTTCCCAGTGTGTCCACAGTATTATTGACTACAATATATTTAGGCATATAGTATGGTGGACATGTATATCTTCCAGATCTTTTATGGAGCAGCAGATATATTTGATGATATGCATGAAATATCAGCAGCTGAGCTGACCAGTCACTGAAGAGGGAAGAAATGCATTACACACTTCTTTATCAAACACTTAAACTTCCATACATCTGAATTTCATGGTCAAGTGATCATGAAACACAAGGCATTCTAATCTGTGTTCTAGAAAAGAAATCATACCAAAAACATTTACTTATCTTCAGCCTTAAAAAAAACCCTTCATTATTTCCTAATCCCTTTTTAGCAATTAAAGTATTTCTTCTTCTTTTTGAAAGTATGAACTATAGAAATCAGTACTTTCCCCCATCATAAGAAATATTATAAAGTCATATGCTTGAAGAAACAGAAATTTGCTAGTTATCAATTTATTTTTCTCTCCAGTTCTTGTATACATCACATCGTCACTCAATACGCTTTCCACATTCTGTCTTCTGCAAGGAAGCAAAATGGTTTGTAAAAAAAAAATCCTTTAAAAAGAATTGGTGATAAATCCTATGCTCCCTGTGCTTTCTCCAATTTCCTGGATTTTTTGTTTTTCATCTTCATGCTTTATCTAAATTATATTATCAGTTGACATTTCTTGGCATAAAAACACAAACATCTAAACTAAAATTATTTATGGATAAAAATACTGTCTACTCCTTGTCCTTTGAAAAGAATTAAGTAAACTGCCTGTTCAAAGTGGTTACACTAGCTGTCTACTTCTCTGAAAGCAAAAGCCAAATGAGTGGTTAAAAATATTACACATTTGAAAAATGCAAATAGGGTTATCCAAATATGCAGCCATATGTCCCCAATGCACACAGTTAAAAAAGAAATGGGAAGGCTGCACACCAAACACATATATTTAAAGATGCCGAATGCTAATCGCCGTGAAATGTGTTCTTTACATTTGTGATACACACCCTCATAATAAGGTGGCACTGAGTATTCTAATATAAATGCAGTTTTCTAGCAAATCTCAGTGATTGAAGGATCGTACTTTTCTCACTGTTTAAATGCCAGGCGCAGAGAGCTGTTCAGAGCATTCCTTTGGATGTTAACATAAATTAGTTCATGTAATTTATGCTGCAAAGTTTGTCTAACCTTTAAGCAACTTTGCTCTGCTGATCACAGCATCAATAACAATAGGGGATATGAGGCCAAATCCAAGTGGTTAAACCCCTAACAGGAAAATATCAATTAATCTTTTTCAATAGAGCTGAAGTATGGGTAATCCTCTCATTAAATTGTTTGAACTTTTCTCCCAGTAAACAAAAGAGGAATAATGAGTGATGTGGTTTGACTTGTTTATATGAAGACTTTTCAAGAGGCTTAAGCTCAACTTCTCAGTGCTAGGTCCTTTTTAGTCACTTGTCACTAATTACCCATTTTAAAAGCATTTTTGTCAGTTCAGGGATTCTAAAAGGAAACTATTTTCAGGTTCTAGGGAGAAGATGATAAAAGTCAATGCATTAAATTCATAAATCTATGACCGAGAGAGCTGAAAATATACCAATCGTCTTTTCTATAGAAAAACAAATCCTCTATACTTCTAGATAAATTTAAAATATTCCAGTGTTTTCCAAAATAGCCCTGCATGTTGTTATTTTTGAACAGCCTTCTGTCATTTTATTTGATAGAAAATATTTTCACTTGCAGCCCAAGTACAATGTTGATGGGCACATCATTTCATTGAGCAAAGCATTTTAAGTAATTTTATTCCTCTACATATGTATACTTTATATATGAATATGTATAATTTATTCTGTTGACAAACTCCTGCTGGAAGAGTTTGCTTGATATGAATTTTCTGATATAAAAGGGATGGGTATTTCCCCGCAAAACTGTGTGTACACCAGAAAGAGACAGTTCATACATTCAAAGAAGCAAGATAAGGAGAAGAAAGCAAAGAGATTACAGCTCAGTGATAGAATTCATGCTTGCATGCGACGAAAGACACTGGGTTCAGTTTCCACAAATATCCATAACTCAATGACAGGATGCTTGTTTTCCATATAAGAAGTTCTAGGCGGTTATTTCTAATTAAAATTGATTGAACAGAGGATGATAGGAAAGATGCCTGTCTCACTCTCTGAAAAGCTCCTACCAGTTACAGAAGTCAGTTCTGAACTATTCTAAATTGATCTGGAATACAGCAGTTCTCTATGTATCCCAAAACACAAGTGACTTGCAGTTTTTACTACTAATGTGATATAAGTGGAACTCATGGATCTCTTCAACAACTAGCCTGAAGGACTAGTGCTCTTTGTGATTGTAATAGGAGCTCCTTATGGTTTTGGGGTATTTCTTGGGTTGTGATTCTGATAAATGAAGCATTTTTTTAAAAAAAAAATCTGTTTTTATTATAAATACATTAATTTTGTTTGTCTTCCTTTTAGCCTTGTGAAATAAATTAACTGACTATCCACTCACTTAAGAATTAAGAATCTGTTCAAAGTGGCTATACTAGCTGTCTACTTTTCTGAAAGCAAAAGCCAAATGAGTGGTTAAAAATATTACACATTTGAAAAATGTAAATAAGGTCATCCAAATATGCAGCCATATATCCCCAGTCCACACAGTTAAAAAAGAAATTGTAAGGCTGCACGTCAAATACATATATTAAAATATAGATGGTTACCTTTTGGATGGTATGGATGAACAGAAATTTTAGAAACAAACTTTATATACTTCACCATCCTGTCTTCCCATTCCTGTTTAGGGAGAGCAGTGCTGCACTGCAATGCCCAAAGAATGTAATAGTTAAAGAATGGCAATAATATTACAATCATGACCAAGTAACAATTGTAGTACAGAACAGTTATCTAGATTGACTCAGACAGCCAACTTTTTTGAACAAATACATTTTCCCTAAAAGAATCCTGAAAAACAAAATATTTCAAGACACCCTTTCTCATGATGTTGAGAAAATTTGTGAGAATTCTTCATGCCCCTACATTGGGGTTTATGGAATACATTATGTGAACACCCACCATTACCAAAATATCACTATAGGTTTCATTTTTATGAGAGAGAGAGAGAGAGAGAGAGAGAGAGAGAGAGAGAGAGAATGAGAATACCTTCTGGTCCAACACCCTGATTTCCAGCCCTGATTTTTGAGCATTTAGGAAAATTAAACCCACTATCACCATGTTCATATTCTGATCCCCACAGATTCAATAGTGAAGGGAATTCATTGTATTAAAGCAGTAGTGGGGAATCCTTGTACCTCCAGATACATTGGACATCAAATACCATGAAACCCTAACCAGCATGATTAATAGCATGAGATTGTAGGAGTTGTCCAAAACACATGAAGGCCTAAAGATTCTCCACCTCCTTTTTAAAGTATTATTTAAAAGACAGAGACCAAGTTCCATATTTTGTCACAATTGGCATAGACCCAATGAAATCAGCAATATTTACATTAGACTAATGGTGGTATGTAAATTAATCTAGTTTAAGTCCCATAGATTTCCAGTGTTTTTACACAACACAGTTATAGCAGCTCAATATCACTTTAACTGGCATGACTTCATCCTACAGAATCCTGCAGTTGGGAGTTTGAAGATGATTTGGATTTCTCTGCTAGAGAACGCTAGTCCTACAGTTCTGTCACCAAACTACAAATCTTAGGATGCCATAGGATTAGGCTATGACAAACTCATATCATAGCACTATAATTGGGAAGTTTGGCAATACACCCCAACTCTAAACATGAGTAAAGATGAAATTATTCTGCTTTGGTCAGGCCCCACCTGCAATACTGTGTCTAGTTTTGGGCACCACAATTCAAAAAGGATGCTGAGAAACTGGAGCATGTCCAAAGGAGGGCAACCAAAATGGTGAAGGGTCTAGAAACCATGTCCTATGAGGAATGACCTAGGGATCTGGGGATGTTTAGCCTGGAGAAAAGAAGGTTAAGAGGTGATATGATAGCCCTGTTTAAATATTTGAAGGGATGTCATATTGAGGAGGGAGCAAGCTTGTTTTCTGCTGCTCCAGAGACTAGGACCCGGAACAATGGATGCAAGCTCCAGGAAAAGAGATTCCACCTCGACATTAGGAGGAATCTCCTGATGGTAAGGGCTGTTCGACAGTGGAACACACTCCCTCAGAAAGTGGTGGAGTCTCCTTCCTTGGAAGTCTTTAAGCAGCAGCTTAGAATCATAGAATCATAGAATCATAGAGTTGGAAGAGACCGCAAGGGCCATCCAGTCCAACCCCCTGCCATGCAGGAAATCCAAATCAAAGCATCCCCAACAGATGGCCATCTAGCCTCTGCTTAAAGACCTCCAAGGAAGGAGACTCCACTACACTCCGAGAGATGACTATCTGTCAAGGATGCTTTAACTGAGCGTTCCTGTATGCCAGGCATAGCAGGGGGCTGGACTGGATGGCCCTTGTGGTCTCTTCCAACTCTACAATTCTATGATTCTATGATTCTAAGTTTGGAAGCATCCACAAAATTACTATTAGATAGTAAATTATTGGACCTGTTCATCTCTAATCCTGATGTCACTTCTGCTAAGGGCAGGATGTTCTCTCCTCTTGTCAGCACCAAAAATGACTTAGTTTTGTCACCCATGAGGCATAATTTGCCATGCTGTGTTAATCTCTATGAAAAGCTAAAACTGTTACTAAGATGTTCCTGAAGAGATTACAACAAATTTATCATTTAAAACCTCTGATTATGCATCAGAACCAAAATGAAGAAACATGATTCTTTCACCATTTCTCTTTAAATGTTTTTCTCTATGTACAGGACGTCAAAGAAGACATTTCTGTGAAACATTTGAGAAATTCATTTCCTGTGGCATTACTAGATGAGGGTATGCTTAAAAGGTACATTTAAGTAAAAAGCTTTGTGCTCTCCCTCTTTCTCTCAATGTGTGTATGTGTGTGTGCATGCTTGAACCTCATTTCTGCCTTCTTAAATGAGGATAGAAACTCTTTCCTTCTGATGGGATATATATATATATATATATATATATATATATATATATATATATATATATGGTATGATAATCACTAATGTGGATTACCTAAAAGCACCTTTTCTCCTGTAAATGATGCAGCATTCCTATTACTCTAATTTGAATAATCAGCTGGAATCACCCTCATTGTACATGATCAGAGGTATCTGTTAGTACTATTCCTATGCTATCTCACTTTCACAGCACTTAGTGCAAGGCAAATAGGGCCACTTTCTCTGGAAGAAGATTAAGTGTATCATACTAAGGCAATGTATATGGGTGCAGAAATGGACTTGAGACTGGGGAAGAAATGGCAGGAGCCATACTTCATTTTTCTAAAGACAGACCTCCTGTACTGAAACAATCAAAGACACAAATTTTACTAGCAAAGGAGAATAAAGGAGGTGGTGGTGCTACTCAACTCAGTAAGCTGTAGGGATCGACTGATATTGAACCAAGAAACACACACATAGACACGCTAGCAATAACAGCTTCATTTATATACAATTTCATACCACACTAAGCAGTCTGTATGCGGTTTACAACTGTAAGCTAATTGCCCCCAACAAGCTGGGTACACATTTTAGCCCTTGGAAGGATGCAAGGCTGAGTCGACCCTGAGCCCCTAGTTGGGACTGAACTCACTACCTTTTGATTTGTGAGTGAGTGGCTGGAGTTCTGGCATGTAACCACTGTTCCACCAGGGCACACATACAAATTAGTTTAGCCTAGTGATAGAAGCTCATGGTGGAAATGGTTTCTGGAAGGCCCTTAAAAATGTTTTCTTGCTCTTCTATTCTTCCTCATCCCCAATTGGATCAGTAAAAGCCAGTCATGTCACTAACTGGGGTGTCACCTGGTATGTCACTCAGGAAAGGCTCATGTTTGCCCCTCCTGTTACTCCATTGTCAGGTTTACTCACTAGGAAGAATGCCTGGTGATGGAGCAGCTGGGAATGGTACATGTTAGCCTCTCTGTTACTGAAGCAGGAGAAAGGCCCAATAGGGTGTCACGTCACCTCTGGGGTGTTACTGATGCAGTCTGCACGCTGCCACACACACACACACACTACTTCAGTGATGCCACTGGTAAAAGCTAGGTTTGCTAACTTGAAATATAGGATATTATACTGGATGTGTCTACCAAATTTCATTCTGCTTTCTCAGTCTCCAAGGGAGACACCACATCCCAGTGTGCTTTGCATATTTCTTGTCTGTCCCCTTCCATTCAACACTGTTGGACTCTGAGGCAAAGAATGATGTCCTAATGTTTTACATTAGCTTCAGCTGTGTGATTTTAATCTTTGGCAAATATTGGCTTAAATCCTAGCATTACTCCTGACTATTGAATCAATTGGATTTACCTAGATATTGATTCACCATTCAACAATTGATTTAATGTGCCCATTCTGCCTGGAACTATCCATCAGGATTATGTCCATTGTGCTGAAAAATAGTTTGTGTTTCCTTTCTGTCTTTGAAAATGGGTGCAAAAGACCTGAGTAGATTTTGAGATCTGAATTTACATTCCCAGTGGGCCATGAAATCTGCTCCAACCTTTAAACAAGCTATCCAGGAACATAAGAACATAGAATGCCAGCCTATGTCTTCACTATATGTTCTACTTTATTCTTAAATAGCAGCTCTTGCCTGTTCCTGGTAATTTCATTTGAGGTTTATGCAGTCTGCTTCACTCTGCTCAATGCATGGGGAATACAACCATCTGGGGAAAAGCTGGTATAGAAAGTTGGTGGTAAACAGCATGGCCCAGAAACCTTTCCTTAATTACAGCCACTGAAGGAAAGTGCTGCAACAATAATAGAATAACCATATGCATGATGGAAGAGTTTAGTAATCCAAATGTCTTGATAGGAATTTAGTCAATACATTTGTTGATTACACTCTAATAGAAGGGATTTAATAACCACTCCTTTAGAAAGTGCAATAGGGACATCTTGATTTAAAAGTATTGCAACCACATATTGGCCAAAATATCCCCCAATCAGGTACGATCCTAGTCCTGAAAGGTGCCTAATAATACTTAAATAAAGAAATAAAAGCTATAAAGCAATAAGCATTGCCTCATTTATCACCAGAGTACTCTTGTCCCTCCACATTTGAGGCTTTGACTTTTACGGATTTGATTATTCACGTATTTTATTAATATGTTCTCTCTAGGAATATCTAGATCCTCCACCATAACTCTATGGTCAACTTTAACCAAAAGTCACATTGAAGGACCTAGAAATTCCTAGAGAGAACACTCCACTAGAAATTTTTAGCTTCTCCAGTGCAATTCTATGGTCAGTGTCTGGCAGATATTGACCACAGAGTTGCACTGGAGGACTAGAGATTCCTAGGGAGGTGTTCTCTCAGGTAAAAACATAGTGTTTTGTTATTTGTGGTTTTTCCACATTCACAGGGGTCCTGTGCCCCTAACCCCAGTGAATGTGGAGAGATGAGTGTATAGTGCAATTCTAGAGACATCTCCTCAGAAGTACGCTTCTTTGTATTCAATGGAACGTATTCCCAAATATGTACAGCTTTGGCCAGGATTCTAGACCAGTTACTTTCTTAGGTATATCTAACTGTGTAGTTTCTCCTGGCCTGACTCATCCACAGCCCAACAAATAAAATTATGGGCTGGAATTTATAATCACAAACATGAATGTGTAACCTAGAGTTATGCTTTCATAACTGATTATATGGCTGATGCCTACAGATTCAATAGTGTAAGGAATCCTTAGGGTTTGTAAAAGCCCCCCAATCCTGACTTCCTGGACAGCAGTCACTGCAAGTGACAGTTGCAGTCAATCAGGGTGCAGCAGACTACCGTTTCCATATGCACACACATACTCCCTTTAGGGATCTCCAGTGTGGCAATCAGAAGCAGGATCACTGTAGAAATTCCTTCTTGCACTGGAAATCACTGATGGGAGGGGGTTGGAAAGATCAGTCTGCACTGCCCCAATTGACAACAGTACAGATCCCTATCACCCACAGTAGCTGCTGCCCAGTAAGTTATACATTCATAACTGCATTTATGAATTCAAGACCATAATTTTATTTCTTTATTTTTTATTAATTTTTATTGGATTAAAAACAATAACAATACAATACAATATACAAACAAATACTGAAACATAATATACATAAAACTGAAATGAACAAATATAAGACTACAATAACTTTGACTTCCTAGGAGAAACATTGTGACCTTATTATGCCAAGATACCTGTATATTCATTAATACAAATATATTTAACTATGCATTGCCCACTTGCCGTGTTATCATTACGTTTTTTCGATATGTTTCACGTGCACATTAAATATATTTACAATACTTTCTTTCTCAATTATATTTTGTGTTTCAACTTTACCAACCCTCTTTCAGTTTCATTCTAGCCTCAACAATTCAAATTTTACCAATAAAAGTTGGATGCTATATCTTCCTTTTTAACAAAAGTGATTAAAGGTTCCCGTGCATTCTTTATCTTCTCCCAATTGAGTCCTTTAACATAACAGGCGAGTATCAATTTCTTTATTTAAGTATTAATAGATACCTTTCAGGACCAAGTCCTTACCTGGCTGTTGGATATTTTTGGCCAATATTCAAACCAAATTTTGGAATGTGGGAAGTTGAGCAAGTTTTCTAGAATGCATGACTTAGGAATCTTATGGTTAATAATGGGGTATCAACATTAAATATAAACATACAATGTTCTTGAAATGTTTTAAAGAATTTCAACATACAGAAAATAACATTCCTTTGACAAGTATTAATTTCAGGTTTTCTTTTCATGCCAGTTATGAGCAAAAATTGACATAGTGTTTTACTGTTACCTACAGCTTGACACACTTCACCATCCTGACTCACTCACAGAACTTGAAGTTCTCAGATAACAAAGAGCAGTGCATTCTTTTCTCAATAATGTCAAGTGTTTTGTTCCTTTTTTCACTAACAGAAGTTGTATCAATTAATTCTCCATTTTTAACACACACACACACACACACACACTCACAGAGGTGCAGCAGGTTGGTTTAAGAGAAAGGAATAAAAAGAAATCTGCCAGCATATATTAGAAAGGGCAGGGAGAAGCGGAAGAGAAAAAACAAAACAGATTTTCAGAGCTTAGCTAAAACTTGGATATTTAGGCCTGTTACAGACTGCCAAAATAAAGCTGCTTCGGGTCTCTTTGGAGGTATGCTGTTTAAATGATGCATACATCCTAAGAATCCGGAAGCTGCACCAAAGCTGCACTCTGGTGCTTA
>NC_056522.1:330841171-330842358 GCF_019175285.1 Sceloporus undulatus
TTGCTAAAGCAATCAATCACATATGCACTCAGTTTAATTTAAAAAAAACATTATCCTCCGTTTCTCCCTTTCCCAGGGTGCCCCAGAAGTCCCCTGTTTCTCTCCCTTCTCAGGACGCCCCAGAAGTCCCCCATTTGCCTTGCCTTTGCCAGAGTCCTCCGGTTCTGTCCCTCCCTGCTCCCAGAAATCCCCTCCTCCCAGGCCTTCTTCCCCCTCCTCCATCCCCAACTTGGGGGCTTCTTTCTCCCTCCCTCTCTTCCTCCCTCCCTCCCTTTCTCCTCCAGTCCTGCTGTCAAATGATTGACACCTGGAGCACAAATGGGAACAAGAATCATGCAAAAAAAAAAAAAAAACCCACACTGGAGTAAGGTAAATCTTGTTTGAAGTGGGGACGAGGGACCTTTTGCGATCGATTTCTGCCTACCCCGCTGGAGAAACATCAGGAATAAACTTTTGTAGAACATGGCCACATAGCCCAAAACCCCATTAAAAACTATTAAAAAATATGAAATGACATTCAAACAAGTAAATATTTTTCACTGTTTTACCTCTAAAACAGGTGCTTGCATGAGGTCCTCTTGGGAAAATTTTCTTCAGCCAACCAACAAAGACCAGGTTGATGATTGTTACCTAGAGGGCCTTCTCATCCTCTGCTCCCAAATTATGAAATGGCCTGTCAGAGGAGATCTGGAACACCAAGAATCTTGACAGCTTCAAAAGGGCTCTCAAGATGGATCTCTTCCAGCAAGCCTTCCCTGAATGATCCACCCGGACTTCCATGGATACAGAACGTCACAAGGAACACCCAAACTTCCCATCCCTCTGCCTTTGTCTCCAACTGGCTTGACTATTAACCTATTTTAAATGTTTAATTGTTTCAATTTTAATTGTTGTTTGTTTAATAATATTTTAGTGTGGTAAGGTTGGAGGAGGAGGTAATCAATGGGATGTATTTTAATTGTATGTTATGTTTTATCTAATGTTGTGAGACACTTTGGCCTGTTACAGACTGCCAAAATAAAGCTGCTTCGGGTCTCTTTGGAGGTATGCTGTTTAAATGATGCATACATCCTAAGAATCCGGAAGCTGCACCAAAGCTGCACTCCAGTGCTTAGGAATGGAGTGTGGCTTTGGTGCGACCTCCGGACTCTTAGGACCCATGCATCATTTAAATAGCATACCTCCAA
>NC_056522.1:330842383-330892928 GCF_019175285.1 Sceloporus undulatus
ATGTCCACAGACGCAGTTCCTCAGACTGTGGGTATTGTGTTAGGCTTAGTATACTCAATCTTTTTCATACACAGTGAAAAACAAGAGTCGTCTTATCTTTCTAACAGAAGCCAGGAAAATTTAAGCAAGTGTTGCATTCGTACAAAGAGTTGGACATGAGTTTTGGGTTCAGGATGATGTATTTATTCGACATATGACTGAAATTAAGAGGAAGCGTGAGCAGATGGGAACGCTCTGGCGAATTCAGAAATCCTCTGTAAAGAACACAAGTTCAGCTGTAGTGTTATAAAAGTAATGCTTTAGGGTCAATGTGGATAAAGTGTGGTCTGTGTATCTCGCAAAGCCCTTTAACCCCCATTTTATATGTCTGTAATTAATTTAATTTAAGGAGTCTATATCCTACTTTTCCCAAAAGAAATTCAAGGTAGCTAACAATATTTAAAAGATAGAACTAAATTGATACAAAAAAAAAAATTGTTAAATATTACTAAATATTATATTATTTTTGTGGGCCCTGAAGCCCACAGGAAACCCCTTGAGATCTCGGACTTTCCCCCGATTGATTTGTAAGGTTATTTTCTGTGCCAAAACACTAAAATGTTCCCAAAAACCCAACAAGTGTAGTTACTGTAGTTCTCTACCCCGCCAAACAAAATGAAATCAACTAAACAAAAACAAAAATGCTGTAATGTCACTCACGGTGCTTCAAAAGCCCAGAGAGCACCATGAGAGTATTGTGAGGGATTGGCCCTGCCACAGCAGAGTTATGGAAGGGAAGTGTTGATATCTATGTTCAAGTTCTGGTCTGAAGTAACAGGATGTGAAGAAAAAGTTATGGATGTTTCCCTTGTGATTGAAGGTCTGAGAAGACATGGAGAAGACCTTTTGTTCACCCAGACCTTTGACTGTTAACTCCCCTTACAGAAGTTTTTTAATTGCGTGTAGTGTAATTTTGTCATTATTATCAACATCACTGCCATAAGACTGTTTTAAGTAAATGTCTTTAATAGATGGTTAATAAACAACCTTTGTATTGTTCATTGTTTAATGAACTGCTTCAGGTCCATATTGGACAAGGGGACAAATTAAATAGAATGGAATGAAAGACCTGCTGTAAAGCAGATAGTATTTTAAATATCCCTACTTTATTGTACGTTTGCTGCACCACCTCTGACCTTGCCTGGGGAGCAGTGGGAAATTGGGAAAGTGTTGGCTATATCAGTGTAACCAGATGAGAAAGATTTTATCTTCCCGAGGTCTGCAGAGTTCCACCAAAGATCTTAGAAGTGATGTCATCATTTTATGTCGGGGCAGGACATAGCCAGATGCCCTCCAATTTCACACTGCTTTCACCAGACATGGACCAGCAAGGGGGAGGCTGAATCAACTTACAATAAGGTAAAGGTTGCCTTTAGTTGGTGCAGAGGGGGAGAGAATATTAATTTTTATGTGTATAAAAGAGGGACATACCTGGTATAAGGTAGACTTATGCCGTATATGCCACAACCAGATAATGCCTATTTCCTCTCTCAGATACAAAATAATCAGATTATGCTGAAAACTATATAGATTGATTTTAAAAATGGAATTGTACTATTTGCTGCTTTGGCTCAGGCACCAGTTTGGAACTAGGCCTGAGCAAAGTATAATCAAACAAGGGTTCTTGAGTTCAAACAACAGCAAGAATAGTTTCTAGTATCTTCTGCCTCAAGGTCCCATGCATCATCATGGAAGTCAATGGGATGTCTGGTCAATCACCTGTGCTAGTATCCATCAGTTTTCAAAAGTACTTTTAGTGAAGTGTCTGGGCATACTTATATGTCTATCATTATTAATGTGAATATCAAACAACATTGATATAATTCAGCTCTATTTTCAATGGGCATAAGGAAACATAAAGTGGCCATGCATTTTTTGATTATTCACTGATGGAAACACATATAGCTGAAGGAATTAGTCCTTCTAACCTTACTATCTAAAGTCACACAATAGATTTTATGAAATATCAGAGAGTAATGCCTATTATAGAGCCATAATTATAAAAGTTATTCTCTATTCCCATAAAACAGTACGAGATGAAACTTGATAGCACAGCTAAAATACTTTCCCCCTCTTCTTTTGAAAAAAAATTCAAATAAAATACTGTAGATGCAGATTCATGACTGTTTTATGTGGTACTCTCCCTGTTCTTTTCCTCATCAGTTTATTTAAATAGTTATCATAAATTTCATAGAAAAAACTGAAGTTTATGAAGGTACTGTTTATTTTATCTCATAAATAAGGAGAACATCAATATTATTTATAAGAGACAAACCAAGTCCTCTAACTTATCAAGACATTTTAATGACATAAATCATGTAACCCTTCAAAGCACAGTTCTGCATTGGCTGTGTTATCAGTGGATTGGAGGCTTTGCTTGTTTTCTATAGAAGAACTTGGAGGACACTGGGAGAACAATTTAGCATTAGACACAGAATTTTAAATGAACATGCCCTCTATGACTCCTTCACCAAGCAGACATTTAAAAGTGACACTGAAACCAGCAAAATTACTTAAAGATCAGTACATTTAAGCAATGAAATCAATAACAATTTTTCCCCAGGCCTTTCCCTCTGATAAGCAAAAATCTTACTAAGTTAAATGCCACATAAAATTTAATCACAATCTGTGTGCTGTCGCTAATGACAATTCTGGACATCTGCTTCTGCTTGTTTAAGTCTGTATCCTTCTTTATTCTTGCCTTTAAATAGTAAGATGTAATTGTGTGTGGTTTTGTTTGTTATTTTTTTAAAAGCTCTGCTAGAGAGCTTTTTTGTTTTTGTTTTTTTGGCCACTTGGAAAACCTATACGTAGTTTATAAGTTTTCTTCTCGTACATTTATATTGGCTGGTAGTATGGAAATAAAGATGGAAAAAAGATAAGCAAAAGGAAAAGAATATTATCACTCTGATTCATCCCCAACCAATTCCCACCCCTATTAAACAGAACAATCCTCCTCCAGAATGTTATATAGATTTGAAAACTCAATCAAGGTGAAGTCATATAGATAGTTATAGAACTTTTATTCTTCTGGAGCAATGCTTGTTACATGTGAAGTTTTATTGCTTTTTAAGGCAAACTGTTCTCCTAAAATGACTGGAACAGTAACTCCTTGAAGTTAATTGCATTTATGTATGTTCTGAAAACTCTTTTCTTCAAAAGGATAAATACTAAATTGTTTAGCTGTGGTGTCACCAAGGAAAGAGATTTTAAGAGCAGTGACAGCAATACGCTGTCCCTTGGTCCTATCTCTCCTCAGTGGAGGAGATAAAGAAAGATTATCTTTCCAGAACTTACTCTGATTACAGCTCCATCTCCAATCACCTAATGACTGTGGAGACTTGCTGTAAGAATGTAATTTATTACGCAGAACAATTAGGGGATCAATATGTCAATATTAGGCTGTGCTTTAAAGTTCAGAAGCTGCGAGAATGGAGACAGGGATCATACTATATTGTCTTGTGGTAAAACAGTTTCATCCATTTCAGTGGGTCGAGTAATCAATAAGGTTCACAACATTTGGCCAGTTTAAGGTAATAAATGTCTCCCATGTTCAGTATCAGAAGCAGCATACAAGCTTGTATTTGCTTTTGTTCTATTGCTGGGCAGTTGTTAATAATAAAAACTCTTGCTGGAATGAATCTCAATAGATACTAAAAAGGTAAATTCAAGACGCTAATGTTATGTCAATTAAAAGTGACGGCATAATATTAAATAGCCTCACAATGTATCCAAATATATTCTGAATTCCCAGTGTGTCCACAGTATTATTGACTACAATAATTTTTGCATATAGATGGTGGACATGTTACTTCCAGATCTTTATGGAGCAGCAGATATATTTGATGATATGCATGAAATATCAGCAGCTGAGCTGAACCAGTCACTGAAGAGGGAAGAAATGTGCATTACACACTCTTATCAAACACTTAAACCCATACATCGGAATTTCATCTGGTCAAGTGATCATGAAACACAAGGCATCTAATCTAATTTGTGTTCTAGAAAGAAAATCATACCAAAAACATTTACTTATCTTCAGCCTTAAAAAAACCCCTTCATT
Organism: Sceloporus undulatus; assembly: GCF_019175285.1. Taxonomy (NCBI): domain Eukaryota; kingdom Metazoa; phylum Chordata; class Lepidosauria; order Squamata; family Phrynosomatidae; genus Sceloporus; species Sceloporus undulatus. The sequence continues at coordinate 330,846,486 of NC_056522.1, forward strand.
ATTTTCCAATCCCTTTTAGCAATTAAAGTATTTCTTCTTCTTTTGAAAGTATGAACTAAGAAATCAGTACTTTCCCCCATCATAAGAAAATTATAAAGTCATATGCTTGAAGAAACAGAAATTTGCTGGTTATCAATTTATTTTTCCTCCAGTTCTTGTATACATCACATCGCACTCATAAGCTTTCCACATCTGTCTTCTGCAAGGAAGCAAAATGGTTTGTAAAAAAAAAAAATCCTTAAAAAGATTGGTGATAAATCCTATGCTCCCTGTGCTTTCTCCAATTTCCTGGATTTTTTGTTTTTCATCTTCATGCTTTACTAAATTATTATCAGTTGACATTTCTTGGCATAAAAACACAACACTAAACTAAAATTTATTATGGAATAAAAATACTGTCTACCCTTGTGCCTTTGAAAAAGAATTAAGTAAACTGCCTGTTCAAAGTGGTTACACTAGCTGTCTACTTCTCTGAAAGCAAAAGCCAAATGAGTGGTTAAAAATATACACATTTGAAAAATGCAAATAGGGTTATCCAAATATGCAGCCATATTGTCCCCAATGCACACAGTTAAAAAGAAATGGGAAGGCTGCCACCAAACACAATATTTAAAGATGCCGAATGCTAATCGCCGTGAATGTGTTCTTTACATTTGTGATACACACCCCATAATAAGGTGGCACTGAGTATTCAATATAAATGCAGTTTTCTAGCAAATCTCAGTGATTGAAGGATCGTACTTTTCTCACTGTTTAAATGCCAGGCGGCAGAGAGCTGTTCAGAGCATTCCTTTGGATGTTAACATAAATTAGTTTCATGTAATTTATGCTGCAAAGTTTGTCAACCTAAGCAACTTGCTCTGCTGATCACAGCAGCAATAACAATAGGGATATGAGGCAAAAATCCAAGTGGTTAAACCCCTAACAGGAAAATATCAATAATCTTTAATAGAGCTGAAGTAGGGTAATCCTCTCATTAAATGTTTTGAAACTTTTCTCCCATAAACAAAAGAGGAATAATGAGTGATGTGGTTTGACTTGTTTAATGAAGACTTTTCAAGAGGCTTAAGCTCAACTTCTCAGTGCTAGGTCCTTCTTAGTCACTTGTCACAATTACCATTTTAAAAAGCATGGTTGTCATTTCAGGATCTAAAAGGAAACTATTTTCAGGTTCTAGGGAGAAGATGATAAAAGTCAATGCATTAAATTCATAAATCATGAACGAGAGAGCGAAAATATACCAATCGCTTTTCTATAGAAAACAAATCCTCTTACTTCTAGATAAATTTAAAATATTCCAGTCTTTCCAAAATAGCCCTGCATGTGTATTTTTGAACAGCCTCTGTCATTTTATGATTAGAAAATATTTTCACTTGCAGCCCAAGTACAATGTTGATGGGCACATCATTTCATTGAGCAAAGCATTTAAGTAATTTTATTCCTCTACATATGTATACTTTATATATGAATATGTATATTTATTTTGTGACAACTCCTACTGGAAGAGTTTGCTTGATATGAATTTTCTGATATAAAAGGGATGGGTATTCCCGCAAAACTGTGTGTACACAGAAAGAGAACAGTTCATACATTCAAGACAAGATAAAGAAAAGAAGCAAAGAGATACAGCTCAGTGATAGAATTCATGCTTGCATGCGACGAAAGACACTGGGTTCAGTTTCCACAAATATCCATAACTCAATGACAGGATGCTGTTTTCCATATAAGAACGTTCTAGGCGCGGTTATTTCTAATTAAAATTGATTGAACAGAGGATGATGGAAAGATGCCTGTCTCACTCTCTGAAAAGCTCTACCATTAAAGAAGTCAGTTCTGAACTATTCTAAATGATCTGGAACAGCAGTTCTCTATGTATCCCAAAACACAAGTGACTTGCAGTTTTTTACTACTAATGTGATATAAGTGGAACTCATGATCTCTTCAACAACTAGCCTGAAGGACTAGTGCTCTTTGTGATTGTAATAGGAGCTCCTTATGGTTGGGGGGGTTTTCTTGGGTTGTGATCTGATAAATGAAGCATTTTTTTTAAAAAAATCTGTTTTTTATAAATACATTAATTTTGTTTGTCTTCCTTTTACCCTTGTGAAATAAATTAAACTGACTATCCACTCACTTAAGAATTAAGAATGCTGTTCAAAGTGGCTATACTAGCTGTCTACTTTTCTGAAAGCAAAAGCCAAATGAGGTGGTTAAAATATACACATTTGAAAAATGTAAATAAGGTCATCCAAATATGCAGCAATATATCCCAGTACCACACAGTTAAAAAAGAATTGTAAGGCTGCACAGTCAAATACATATATTAAAATATAGATGTTACCTTTTGGATGTATGGATGAACAGAAATTTTAGAAACAAAATTTATATACTTCACCATCCTGTCTCCATTCCTGTTTAGGGAGAGCAGTGGCTGCACTGCAATGCCCCAAAGAATGTAAAGTTAAAGAGGGCAATAATATTACAATCATGACAAGTAACAATTGTAGTACAGAACAGTTATCTAGATTGACTCAGACAGCCCAACTTTTTGAACAAATACATTTCCCCTAAAAGAATCCTGAAAAACAAATATTCAAGACACCCTTTCTCATGTGTGGAGAAAATTTGTGAGAATTCTTCATGCCCCTACATTGGGGTTATGGAATACATATGTAACACCCACCATTACCAAAATATCACTATAGGTTCATTTAATGAGAGAGAGAGAGAGAGAGGAGAGAGAGAGAGAGAGAGATGAAGAATAGCTTCTGGTCCAACACCCTGATTTCCTCCAGCCCTGATTTTTTGAGCATTTAGAAAATTAAACCCATCATCACCAGGTTCATATTCTGATCCCCACAGATCAATAGTGAAGGGAATTCATTGTATTAAAGCAGTAGTGGGGAATCCTTGACCTCCAGATACATTGGACATCAAATACCATGAAACCCTAACCAGCATGATTAATGCATGAGATTGTAGGAGTTGTCCAAAAACACATGAAGGCCTAAAGATTCTCCACCTCCTTTTAAAGTATTATTAAAAGACAGAGACCAGTTCCATATTTTGTCACAATGGCATAGACCAATGAAATCAGGCAATATTTACATTGACAATGGTGGTATGTAAATTAATCTAGTTTAAGAGTCCCATAGATTTCCAGTGGTTTTTACACAACACAGTTATAGCAGCTCGATATCATTAACTGGCATGACTTCATCCTACAGAATCCTGCAGTTGGGAGTTTGAAGATGATTTGGATTTCTCTGCTAGAGAACGCTAGTCCTACAGTTCTGTCACCAAACTACAAATTTAGGATGCCATAGGATTAGGCTATGACAACTCATATCATAGCACTATAATTGGGAAGTTTGGCAATACACCCAACTCTAAACATGAGTAAAGATGAAATTATCTGCTTTGGTCAGGCCCCCCACCTGCAATACTGTGTCTAGTTTTGGGCACCACAATTCAAAAAGGATGCGGAGAAACGGAGCATGTCCAAAGGAGGGCAACCAAAATGGTGAAGGGTCTAGAAACCTGTCCTATGAGGAATGACCTAGGGTCTGGGATGTTTAGCCTGGAGAAAGAAGGTAAGAGGTGATAGATAGCCCTGTTTAAATATTTGAAGGGATGTCATATTGAGGAGGAGCAAGCTTGTTTTCTGCTGCTCCAGAGACTAGGACCCGGAACAACGGATGCAAGCTACAGGAAAAGAGATTCACCTCGACATTAGGAGAATCTCCTGATGGTAAGGGCTGTCGACAGGGGAACACACTCCCTCAAAAGTGGGAGTCTCCTTCTTGGAAGTCTTTAAGCAGCAGCTTAGAATCATAGAATCATAGAATCTAGAGTTGGAAGAGACCGCAAGGGCCACCAGTCCAACCCCCTGCCATGCAGGAAACCAAATCAAGCATCCCCACAGATGGCCATCTAGCCCTGCTTAAAGACCTCCAAGGAAGGAGACTCCACTACACTCCGAGAGATGACTATCTGTCAAGGATGCTTTAACTGAGCGTCCGGTATGCAGGCATAGCAGGGGCTGGACTGGATGGCCCTTGTGGTCCTTCCAACTCTACAATTCTATGATTCTATGATTCTAAGTTTGGAAGCATCACAAAATCTATTAGATAGTAAATTATTGGACCGTGTCATCTCTAATCCTATGTCACTTCTGCTAAGGCAGGAGTTCTCTCCTCTTGTCAGCACAAAAATGACTTAGTTTTGTCACCCATGAGGCATAATTGCCATGCTGTGTTAATCTCTAGAAAAGCTAAAACGGTTACTAAGATGTTCCTGAAGAGATTACAACAAATTTACATTTAAAACCTCGATTATGCTCAGAACCAAAATGAAAACGTTTCTTTCACCATCATTCTCTTTAAATGTTTTCTCTATGTACAGGAGTCAAAAGACATTTCTGTGAAACTTTGAGAAATTCATTTCCTGTGGCATTACAGATGAGGGTATGCTTAAAAGGTACATTTAAGTAAAAAGCTTTGCGCTCTCCCTCTTTCTCTCAATGTGTGTATGTGTGTGTGCATGCTGAACCTCATTTCTGCCTCTTTAATGAGGATAGAAACTCTTTCCTTCTGATGGGATATATATATATATATATATATATATATATAGATTATATATATATGGTATGATAACATAATGTGGATTACCTAAAAGCACCTTTTCCTGTAAAATGATGCAGCATTCCTATTACTCTATTTAATAATCAGCTGGAATCACCCTCATTGTACATGATCGAGGGTATCTGTAGTACTATTCCTATGCTATCTCACTTCACAGCATTAGTGCAAGGCAAATAGGGCCACTTTCTCTGGAAGAAGATAAGTGTTATATACTAAGGCAATGTATATGGGTCCAGAAATGGACTTGAGACTGGGGAGAAATGGCAGAGCCAATATCATTTTTCAAAGACAGACCTCCTGTACTGAAACAATCAAAGACACAATTTTACTAGCAAAGGAGAATAAAGGAGGTGGTTGGTGCTACTCACACTCAGTAAGCTGTAGGGATCGACTGATATGGAACCAAGAAACCACACAAAGACACGCTAGCAATAACAGCTTCATTTATATAATTTCATACCACACTAAGCAGTCTGGTATGTGGTTGACAAGTGTAAGCTAATTGCCCCCAACAACTGGGTACACATTTTAGCTGGAAGGATGCAAGGCTGAGTCGACCCTGAGCCCCTAGTTGGGACTGAACTCACTACCTTTTGATTTGTGAGTGAGTGGCTGGAGTCTGGCATGTAACCACTGTTTCCACCAGGGCCCACATACAATTAGTTTAGCCTAGTGAAGAAGTCATGGTGGAATGGTTTCTGGAAGGCCCTTAAAAATGTTTTCTTGCTCTTCATTCTTCCCTCATCCCCAATTGGATCAGTAAAAGCCAGTCATGTCACTAACTGGGGTGTCACCTGGTATGTCACTCAGGAAAGGCTCATGTTTGCCCCTCCTTTTACCATTGTCAGGTTTACTCACAGAAGAATGCCTGGTGATGGAGCAGCTGGGAATGGTACATGTTAGCCTCTCGTGTACATGAAGCAGGAGAAAAGGCCCAATAGGGTGTCACGTCACCTCTGGGGTGTTACGATGCAGTCTGCACGCTGCCACAACACACACACACACTACTTCAGTGATGCCACTGGTAAAAGCTAGGTTTGCTAACTTGAAATATAGATATTATACTGGATGTGTCTACCAATTCATTCTGCTTTCTCAGTCTCCAAGGGAGACACCACATCCCAGTGTGCTTTGCATATTTCTTGTCTGTCCCTTCCACAACACGGTTGGACCTGAGGCAAAGAATGATGTCCAATGTTTTACATTAGCTTCAGCTGTGTGATTTTAATCTTTGGCAAATATTGGCTTAAATCCTAGCATTACTCCTGACGATGAACAAGTGCTAGATGCACATCAACAATTGAAATGTGGCCCACGCCGGAACTATCCACAGGATTATGTCCTTGGGCTGAAAAATAGTTTGTGTTCCTTTCTACTGGAAAAGGGGGTGCAAAAGACCTGAGAGATTTTGAGATCTGAATTTACATTCCCAGTGGGCCATGAAATCGCTCCAACCTTTAAACAAGCTATCCAGGACAAAGAACATAGAATGCCAGCCTATGTCTTCACTAGATTCTACTTTATTCTTAATAGCACTCTTGCCTGTTCCTGGTAATTTCATTTGAGTTTATGCAGTCTGCTTCACTCTGCTCAATGCATGGGGAATACAACCATCTGGGGAAAGCTGGTATAGAAAGTTGGTGGTAAACAGCATGGCCCAGAAACCTTTCCTTAATTACAGCCACTGAAGGAAAGTGCGCAACAATAATAGAATAACCATATGCATGATGGAAGAGTTTAGTAATCCAAATGCTTGAAGGAATTTAGTCAATACATTTGTTGTACACTCAATAGAAGGGATTTAATAACCACTCCTTTAGAAAGTGCAATAGGGACATCTTGATTTAAAAGTATTGCAACCATATTGGCCAAAATATCCCCCAATCAGGTACGATCCTAGTCCTGAAAGGTGCCTAATAATACTAAATAAAGAAATAAAAGCTATAAAGCAATAGCATTGCTCATTTATCACAAGAGTACTCTTGTCCCTCCACATTTGAGGCTTTGACTTTTACGGATTGATTATTCACGGATTTTATTAATATTCTCTCTAGGAATATCTAGACCTCCACCATAACTCTATGGTCAACTTTAACCAAAAGTCACATTGAAGGACCTAGAAATTCCTAGAGAGAACACTCCACTAGAAATTTTTAGCTTCTCCAGTGCAATCTATGGTCAGTGTCTGGCAGATATTGACCACAGAGTTGCACTGAGGGACTAGAGATTCCTAGGGAGGTGTTCTCTCGGTAAAAACATAGTGTTTTGTTATTTGTGGTTTTTCCACATCACAGGGGTCCTGTGCCCCTAACCCCAGTGAATGTGGAGAGAGGTGTATAGTGCAATTCTAGAGACAATCTCCTCAGAAGTACGCTTCTTTGTATCAATGGAACGTATTCCCAAATGTACAGCTTTGTGGCCAGGATTCTAGACCAGTTACTTTTTAGGTATATCTAACTGTGAGTTTCTCCTGGCCTGACTCCCACAGCCCAACAAATAAAATTATGGGCTGGAATTATAATCACAACATGAATGTGTAACCTAGAGTTATGCTTTCATAACTGATTATATGGCTGATGCCTACAGATTCAATAGTGTAAGGAATCCTTAGGGTTTGTAAAAGCCCCCCAATCCTGACTTCTGGACAGCAGTCACTGCAAGTGACAGTTGCAGTCAATCAGGGTGCAGCAGACACCAGGTTTCCATATGCACACACAACTCCCTTTAGGGATCCCAGTGTGGGCAATCAGAAGCAGGATCACTGTAGAAATTCCTTCTTGCACTGGAAACACTGATGGGAGGGGGTTGGAAAGACAGTCTGCACTGCCCCAATGACAACAGTACAGATCCTATCACCCACAGTAGCTGCTGCCGGTAATTTTATACATTCAAACTGCATTTATGAATTCAAGACCATATTTATTTCTTTATTTTTTATTAATTTTATTGGATTAAAAACATAACAATACAATACAATAATACAACAAATACTGAAACATAATATACTAAAACTGAATGAACAAATATAAGACTACAAAACTTTGACTTCTAGGAGAAAAATTGTGACCTTATTATGCAAGATATATTCATTAATACAAATATATTTAACTAGCATTGGCCCACTGCCGTGTTATCATTAGTTTTTCGATATGTTTTCACGTGCAAATTAAATATATTACAATACTTTCTTCTCAATTATATTTGTGTTTCAACTTTACCAACCCTCTTTCAGTTTCATTCAGCCCAACAATTCAAATTTTACCAATAAAAGTTGGATGCTATATCTTCCTTTTAAAACAAAAGTGATTAAAGGTTCCCGTGCATTCTTTATCTTCTCCCAATTGAGTCCTTTAACATAACAGGCGAGTATCAATTTCTTTATTTAAGTATTAATAGATACCTTTTCAGGCCAAGTCCTTACCTGGCTGTTGGATATTTTTGGCCAATATTCAAACCAATTTTGGAATGTGGGGAAGTTGAGCAAGTTTTCAGAATGCATGACTTAGGAATCTTATGGTTAATAATGGGGTATCAACATTAAAATATAACATACAATGTTCTGAAATGTTTTAAAGAATTTCAACATACAGAAAATAACATTCCTTGACAAGTATTATTCAGGTTTTCTTTTCATGCCAGTTATGAGCAAAAATTGGACATAGTGTTTTACTGTTACCTACAGCTTGACACACTTCACCATCCTGACTCACTCACAGAACTTGAAGTTCTCAGATAACAAAGAGCAGTGCATTCTTTTCTCAAAATGTCAAGTGTTTTGTTCCTTTTTTCACTAAACAGAAGTTGTATCAATTAATCTCCATTTTAACACACACCACACACACACACTCACAGAGGTGAGCAGGTTGGTTTAAGAGAAAGGAATAAAAAGAAATCTGCCAGCATATATTAGAAAGGGGCAGGGAGAAGCGGAAGAGAAAAAACAAAAACAGATTTTCAGAGCTTAGCTAAAACTTGGATATTTAGGCCTGTTACAGACTGCCAAAAATAGCGCTTCGGTCTCTTTGGAGGTATGCTGTTTAAATGATGCATACACCTAAAGAATCCGGAAGCTGCACCAAAGCTGCACCCAGTGCTTAGGAATGGAGTGTGGCTTTGGTGCGACCTCCGGATCTAGGACCCAGCATCATTTAAATAGCATACCTCCAAAATACCTCCAAAGAGACCCGAAGCAGCTTTATTTTGGCAGTCTGTAACAGGCCTCTGATTCTAAATTAAGGTACAATTGGGCATGTATAAAAGCTGTATCAAGGTGGACAGTCAGTGGAAGCTGATGGCCTTGGTGTCAGTACAACAGTGAATCCACTGAATAAATATATTCATTTTAAAATGTACAATCTTTTTCAAGGTTTTAATTCAAACTTTAAAACTGCTATCAAATATGTCAAGGCTTATCCACAAAGTATGTTCAGCACCTTTAAAGTTCAGGTAATACCTGGAGTGGATTCAGCACCCCACTGACATGGCAACCATCACCCGGTACTGGTTACACCTAAATACTAATTCAATAGATCCTTATTTCCCCAGAAAATCTCCAGTTCCCATGTTAGTGTCCAAGGCTGCCATTGCCATACACAGAATAAGCCAGTCACTTCAGGCAGCAGATGCTGGAGATGGTCAGGTCTATACAACTACATGTCAAGGAGCTTTCTCTGCACCTTCTACCTGACCATGGAATCCAGGGATTGGAGGTTTGTTGTTGTGTATCTTCAAGCCATTTCTGATTTATGGAGACTCTAAGGTGAAACTATCATGGGGGTTTCTTGGCAAGATTTGTTCAGAGGAGGTTTGCCTTTGCCTTCCACTGAGAGTGAGAGAGTGGGCAGCAATTTGAACCCTGGTCTCTCAGTAGAAGTCCAGTTGAGTCCAACACTCAAACCACACAGGCTTTCATTGGTAATTTAGGGAGGACTATCCAGAATTCTCAGCCAGAGAGCTTCCCCAAGCTACAGACCCCAGGATTTCTGGGATAAAATATTGCCATGGGAGTTACAGTGGAATGTATCATTACTATTGTACAGTGTGAATGGGCCTCAGGTTGGTGGACCTCTACTGTATAAAGAAAAGGAGATATTGCAAGCCAGAAATCTTGCAAATACGGTACATAAATAGCCTTTAAGGCAAATTCAGGCACCACTAGCAGCCTTTAGACTGCAGGGTGGTGGTCATAAATACTTGACTGACTATATTGAAAATAATACTTTAACATAGAAAATTCTGTACAGGGAAACCAAACAGCTCTGGATTAGTAAGAATGATAAATGAATGTTTATGTAAATCCTATTGCTTCAATGAGTCTATTCTACTTGTTATTAGCAATTAAATTTAGACTCAACATCCCCTTTCCTCTTTAAACAATTTATTTAGTTAGTCCCTGTTTCTTTGAAAAATAAAACAATTATTAGAGCAATAAATGCACAGAAAGATCTGAAGGCACCACATTTTTAGAGAATAATGCCTTTCATGACAGTGCACAACTGGGAGAAGCTGTGGGAAGCAGAATGTTATGTAAAGTAATACTTTTAAATATACATAAGATTTACTCATAGCGTATGCTGTTTACATATAATGCATAATAAACATATTTCACCTAAAAGTTAATGTATCCCAGTGGAATAATTATATAAAATAGGTGTGTAGTCAATCTAGCAGAAGGAAAGGAAAGGCGGCCATTGTGTGTGTGTGTGCGCGCGCGCTAAGGAACAATTGGGTTTTTTAAAAAGTGCCAGCATATGTAAAATATGTTTGTTCTCTGTCTGTAGTAAAATTAATACACATCTCCATATCTTTAAAAATATGGATGGATTTGGAGAGATCCAGTTATAAGTCTTTGTGTACAGCTTTTGTAATCTTTTATTTGCTTCATTGGAAATATTAACATAAATGTTGCCCCAATAATATTAACTCTATCAGATCATACAGTGAAGCCTTTCCAGACATATTGATAAACTCTTTGATTCCTTCCATTCTTCTTGTCAGTGGACTAAGGAAGAAAGGATCAGTAACCATTTGACCTTCATTGTGTATTAAATAAACACCAGATGGCGAGGATTTGGTCAGGACATGTATTCTTTTTTCTGGGTAGTCATGTTCACACTGTTGCTTCCCACTGAGCTTTTCTCTTAGTCTGTCATGGCGCCAAAGCTTCATCTATAGTACCTTTCATGCATCACAGCTTTCAAATCTTGTCCCATTAGTTTCATTTTGTTTCTATCATAAATAATCGACTACTTTCTTATACACTCTTTCATTACCTAATAGTGATTGCTCTTGGCACCACAGAGTAAAGCTCTTACAGGGTTAGCCAGTACAGTTTGCCCATTTAGTATACAGACCACTTGCCATTGCTTATTAGAAAGAAAAAAAGAAAAAGAAAAGGTAATGGTCTCCAACTTTCCAAAAGTTTACAGTGATTATTTCACTTCCAAGTGTTACATTCAAATGGAGCATTGTTCAAAAAGGTAGCTGTGTTAATCTATTTCAGTAGAAAAATAAATAAAATATTAGTCTTAAAGATACCATAAGACTCCCCTGATATAGTCATTTATTCATTCATTGAAATATTTCTATCCTGCCATAGATCAACAGATATCAGGATGGCACATAAGTGAAATCAGTCCTAACAGGTAAAACAATAAAAATAATTTAAATAGACTAAATGCATATTGAACACCTCAACATGTTAGAACAGGTTCAAGATAAAAACTCCTATGCATTGCATTTGAACTAAACCAATGTAGCCCAAATATGGTGCTACAGTTGGCCCTCCTTATACATGGATTTTTTTATACACTGATTTTTTTATACATGGATTTAAACATCCACGGCTTGAAAATATTTTTAAAAAGTATAAATTTCAAGTATCAAACCTTGATTTTCCCATTTTATATAAGGGACACCATTTTGCTATGCCATTATATTTAATGGGACTTGAGCATACATGGATGTATGCTGGAACCAAACCTCAGCGGATAACAAGGGTCCACTGTATTTCACTTAGTTTTTGGTTCTTAAAATTTGGGATGGCTGCTTTGGATATTTGTAACTGTTCTTAACTGTTAGAGTCAATAATTATTTTTTAAAGAGGAGTTTTATTTTGTTTTTCATTTCAATCATGTATTTAATGCTTTAAATGTTTTTATTTGTTGAACACCATATTGGGATCTCTGGTGAGTTGAGATGTGATAACCAATGCCTTAAGTTAATCAATGGTTTAGTTTTATATAAATCCTTCATGATAAGTCAATATTACTATTTCCCATGTTGCATATGAGGGGGAGGAGTTAAGTGAAAATAAAGGCTAAAAACATACCGTTCATGGCAATGTGAGATGTGGACCAGGAAACAAATTATTCATACGCTAGTCCTTTAGCCAGCAAGGTACACCAGCATTTATTAGAAGTGGATCTAGAAAATTTCAGCTTTAGTTAAGACTGAACTTGAGCAGTCCTTCATATATCATCAAAGAAGTATATCAAGCATAATGGATGAAAATATCCCATTTTCCAACTCAGTACATTTATCTGAATCTCAATGCATTCTTTGTTTTTCTCAGGTGGTAAGATACTGATGACCTTTAGGTGGAGAAAAGGGTGCTGATGCCTGAGGTATTTGTTGGTGTAATTTCTATTTGTTTGGGTTTTAAAAAAAAATAGCCAGTTGGTGTTGGTGTTGTTTTTTTGACCCACACTATTCAATGACAATTCCTGACACCAGCAGCAACAGTTTGTTCCCTCCAGAGAGGCACTGGAATCCTAGATTGGCTCCTTAGTTTCTTTATGAGTATGCCTTAAGCCATTTCCAACTTATGGCGACCCTAAGGTGAACCTAGAATGGAGTTTTCTTGGCAAGTTGCTGCAGAGGGACTTTGCCATCGCCATCCACTGAGGCTGGGAATGTGACTTGCCCAAGGTCACTCAGTGGGTTTCTATGGCTGAGCCAGGATTTCAGAGGATCCCAACAATTATCATCCAGTTAGTCTGACATCAATACCAGGAAAGACTCTAGAGCAGATCATTAAACAGAGAGTCTGTGAACATCCAGAAAGCAATGCCATAATCACAACAAGTCAACATAGGTTTCAGAGAAAGAAGTCATGCAGACAAATCTAATCTCTCTCTCAATCTCTCTCTCTCTCTTTTTGATAAAACTTCCAGCTTGTTAGATGAAGGGAATGCTGTGGATATAGTATATCTTGATTTCAGTAAGGCCTTTGACAGGGTTCCCCATGACATTCTTGCAAACAAGCTAATGAAATGTGGGCTAGACAATATAACTGTTACATGGATTTGTAATTGGTTGACTGGTCAAACCCAAAGGGTGCTCAGCAATGGCTCCTTTTCATCCTGGAGAGAAGTTACCAGTGGGGTCCCACAAGGGTCTGTCCTGGGCCAGTGCTATTCAACATCTTTATCAATGACCTGGATGACAGAATTGGGGGCATATGTATCAAATTTGCAGATGACACCAAATTAGGAGGAGTAGCTAATACTCCAGAGAACAGGATTAAAATTCAAAATGACCTGAATAGACTAAAAAATAAACTAAAAAAAAAGAAGAAGAAAAAAGAAAAATGAAATGCACAGATATAGGATGGGGATCACCTGGCTGAATGAGACTACATGTGAAAGGTATCTAGGAGTCCAAGTAGACCACAAATTGAACATGAGTCAACAGTGTGATGCAGCAGCTAAAAAGGCCAGTGCAATTTTAGGATGCATCAATAAAAGTATAGTGTCTAGATCCAGAGAATTACTAGTGCCAATGCATTCTGCTTTGGTCAGGCCCCACCAGTTCTGGGCACCACAATTCAAAAAAGACATTGAGAAACTGGAGCGTGTCCAAAGAAGTGCGACTAAAATGGTGAAGGGTCTGGAAACCATGTTTTATGAGGAACGACTTAGGGAGCTGGGGATATTTAGCCTGGAGAAGAGAAGGTTAAGAGGTGTTATGATAGCCCTGTTTAAATATTTGAAAGGATGTCATATTGAGGAGGGAGCCAGCTTGTTTTCTGCTCTTCCAGAGAACCAGACCCAGAATAATGGATGCAAGCTACAGGAAAAGAGATTCCACCTCAACATTAGGAGGAATTTCTGACAGTAAGGGCTGTTCGACAGTGGAACACACTTCCTCGGAGTGTGGTGGAGTCTCCTTCCTTAGAGGTCTTTAAACAGAGCCTGGATGGCCATCTGTCGGGGATGCTTTGATTGAGAGTTCCTTCATGGCAGGGGGTTGGACTGGATGGCCCTTGTGGTCTCTTCCAACTCAACAATTCAATGATTTTATGATTCTATGATTCTTCTAAAAGAGTTTGTTTCTGATATTTCACCAGCATCTGTGGCTAGCATCTTCAGAGAATGCTGCCATGGAACTGTATGGGATATATATAGATATAGATATAGATACATACACACACACACACATACACTGTGTGACCCTAGGTTGGGAGGAGTGATTTTCCATGTTAACCTGTGCATTGTTCTGCTGTTGAATGGCAAAAAAAGCCTCAGGTTGAAGTCCTGTGCCTCTTTGAGCAGCTACTAGCTGTGACTATATTTAAATTCATGAATACAGAACAGTTATGGATCAATAACTTTAGATCATAAATTTGCAACTGCAATACTAAATACAAGAGTGTGTGTATGTATTTTGCCCCAATTCCAAGATATACTGTAACAAAGGTGCCCCATTGGATTTCTGTGATTCAACACAAAGTTCGGACATGGTTCCTTGATAATTAACTCCTCGTTTTTGCTACAGTGGAGAGGAGGAGGGGGGGAATTGCAGCAAGAACATTCCCTTGCAGCTTACATAAAGTATTTTATACCACTGTCCTTTAAAAAAAGAAGAGATGTCCTTACTGGGTCTCACAATATCTAGAGCCAATAGTGAGTAAAGGCATGGGAGAGATCTGAATCATGATTGACCAAGAAGCCTAAAGTGTCAATAGATCTAAATGACTGACCAAATTCCATTGTGGGTGAGGCTAATGGCCCGGGCATGGACAGATTGCCTTGCGGCTCCATGGGACTTAACTCAAACAAACATATGTGCTTCAAGCAGGTAGCTGCTAGTGCATCAACTTTAATTACCACAGTGTGCTAACTCAAAACGAAAACCCCATAACACAAAATCAATAGTCTCGCACAAAGGGCAGGGCTTTCTTCCTTCAGACAGCCCGCATCTCTCTCCTCTAAGGGATCACATGTCGCCCAGCCTCTCCGGACATCAGTAGTTCTTCTCTGGGTGCTCTGTTTCTGCTTTCTCGGGTCCTTCAGGCTTGGGTTTGTGCTCCCATTCATCCCCCGTGGGGTCCCACCATCTATCCTCCAAATTCTCTGGGATTTAGGATGGAAGCCCTACTCCTTGGGCTCTAGGATGTCAGCCTAACTCGCCTTCCCAATGGGGATCCGGCAAACACATGGCTAGGTGGAGACCTACCCGGGGTCTTCCTCAGGTGGTCTGCAGCATAATGGGGCAGCCTGTGCTCAGCAAGCAGGGTTTAGTTTCTCCTCTCCCTATCCCAACTGCTCCTTCATGCCCCTGTCTTCTGCATTGTCAACTGGCCCCCCCACCACCTGTCCCTCTCTTCCTTTAAGGGCGGGGCTTGCCTCCACCTCCTTCCTGGGTATGGCTCTCCCCTCCTCAGCCTCCGCTCAGGGTTCCACCTGTCTCTCATTACCTACTCCTAGCCACCATTCCTCCTCTGGGTCCTCCAGCCACCCGGGTATCCTTGCCGTCCCGGTCAATCCTCCCCGGGCCTCCTACTTCCTTACATCCATACAATACCATACAGACTTGTTCACTCCCCATCCCACTCAAAACCCTGCCTGTACCAACTGGTACTCAATAAAGAGTGTTACTGCAAAATAGTTCTCATTTGCTCTGTATTCATTTGAAGAGCTGCTTCTCTTTTTTTCTAACCTTGCACCTATTTTGGTGAATATGCTTTCTAACATTACACCATTTTAATGCATTCCCTCCACTGAATAAAATGTATTTGTGTACTTTTTTTAAAAATGACAGTTTTTCATTATGTGCATTCATTTACACAGAATTTTAAAAAAGGAAAAGGAAAAAAAATCTGATGCTCACAGTTTCCTCCTGATGACAGGAAATGGAAAGATATGTGTGTTCTTTCATTAATAGTCTCATAGACCATGAAAAAGATAAATTTGTAACCAACAAACACCATAACAGCAGTGGTTAATGTGCATTTCTTTTGCATCCCTGATCATGGAACAAAATATGAGATGAAACCAATTGTATGGATTCCATCCTCAAAACACAGCTGATTTAAGAATCAGGTATTTAATGAGAATGGGGAAATGTACTATTCATTCTATCTTATTTCACACTATGGTAGAGGGATGCCTACTTGTGAAGAGGTATTAATGATAGGTCATTAGCCCTATTTGGATGTGTAGAAAAAAACTTTTTTGGCACACACAAGCAGGACATGGGTTCATGGCCCCCCATGGCATTTCACAAGTGATATAGGACTTTCACATGGGTTATGAAACTATATTCACCAGGAAGATCTACTTATGTGCAACTGTACACACCCAAAGAAGGATTCTGTGAAATGTGGGACTGATCTACATGTCTAATGAAATAAAGCTCTGTATCGTTTCTTCTACAATTAAAATTTAGCTCACAGCAAATCCAGAATGCCATTGGTGATTTCTTTCTTTGGCTCTCTCTCACTCTCTCTTTCTCTGTTCTGTATATCCACCATCATGGGAGGAGTTTATTCCACTGCCCTTTCCCATCCTTTTCTCCCAAGCTAGGCATGGGATGAAAACTTTTGATTGTGGATTTTATTGCACACGTCCTTAACCAGGCCAGAGGCATCCCGTACCTGATCATGGCATCCTGTACCCGGCCCAGACTTCCCCCTAACTTTTTGAAAGAAAGGAATCTTCCTATTCTTTGCAAGGTGTGGGAGAAGTCGAGATCAGGTAGGGGATGCCTCCTGCCTGGGCACAGAGGTTCATAATAAATTCTGCATTAAAAGTTTTCATCCCACACCTAGCTTGGGAGGAAAGGATGGGAAAGAGCAGTGCAATAAATTCCAGAGTGAGTAACATTTATTTAATCAATAAAAATGTGATAAATGTACAGTCATATGACAAACAACAACTTTGTGACTAGTCTGTGCACCAAAATCACAGTATCAGAAGCAGAAAGGTTTGAAACCAGTCTTTACTAGCTTGAAACTTAGAAGTAACTTGCACTAAACCTGTCAGATGAAAGTGGACTTTTTCCTAAGCAGACATGTCTAGCATTGAGTGGTGTGTTGCTTACCTGAAAGCTGCTGCACTGAGGTTTATTCTTGAATAGGGGTTACCAGACTGAAGAGCTGGAGAGGGTTCCTGTACCTTTAATGATTGTGTGGAAACACAAATTTCAACTTGTTTCTTGTCATGCAACCAGAACCACACCTGCTGAAATCCCCTCTGCTACACAACCATTAAAAGTACAAGATCCATGTCAACTTCTTACCCTGGTAACCCTAGACATAAAACCGAGCCATCTTTTGGAAGCTTGCTGGAAAATACCAATATTGATAAGAATTATGTCTGTCTTTACATATTTAACTTCGTTCTTGACTCTAATGATTGCTGGAATCTGATCCCTTCCTAAAGTTATTCCCCCTTCCTAAATTGAGATAAAATCTCCTCTACCCCTGCACTAGTGCAGCTGAATTCATCTAAGATCTGCAGGTGATAAATTACCATACACAGTAGCTGATTCTTTCAACTTCTAGCAACCTTCCTTTCCCCATATGCTTTGCTGTGGCAAAGTGGGGGATAGAAATCCACTTTCATTTGGACAACTCGGGAGTCTATTAAATAACAAAGAAATTATTTTTTCTAGATAGATATAGGCTGTGCCACAGAAGGGTTGAAAAGATATCTGGGATAAAATGGCCAAAGTTTTCTTGGGAGAGTTAAATATTAGATTTACATGTGTTTCATTTTTTATATATATTGAGTCTCAATTTTGGAGAAAAGGCAAGATATGAATGAATGAATAAATAACAATTCCATTGTTAGCTGGTAAAAACAGAAAGCTAATGCCAATTTTAATCTACAAATCTGATGAAATAAAGAAAACAGGCTGCAGCAGCAAACACCTTTAGCATGGACTGTAGACAAAACCTAAATAGTTATGTAAAATTTGAAATAGGACAAGTATACAATCAGAAGAAAGGGGGTAAATGCCCTTGAGAAATGTAGGTAGATAAAATAAAGGAAATCTTGATCTAAAGGAAACATGTAGCTGACTTAGTCTGATTTTTCTCGCCCATAAAAAAGTTAGTTTATTTTATTTTTCTGAACACCTTCATTTCTCTGCAGAGGATACCTTTTAAAATAAGATAAAGTCGCATTTTCAAGAATGGACTCAATTATCCCCACAGTATTTTAGCAGTCCACCTACAATGGCATACAAAAACCCCTTGTGGTATTAAAATACAAACTGTGGATAGTGACTAATGCCTTAGCAATGGAATATAATTTTGCAATGGAATATGTAATTTAGTAGAATAGCCGAGAGAAGTACTGCTGATAAAGAAATTGATCATATTCAGTGTTCAAGTGCAAAATCTATTTCCAAATATATTCAAACTCTGAAGAATGCTGCAGTAGTTGCCAAGGGGAGTAGGGACTTTTATATATATATATTCATTTCCCGTTAAAGATAAAATTTCAGAGCTGAAAGTAGCTTTGTCAAGCAAGTAATAGCATAAAACATGGGTGGCCATTTTTTGCACACTTTTAACCATTGAACACTGCTTTGGATATTTTTAATGGATAAATGACTTTTTAAAAAAGAGAGACGAAGAGAGACAAAGAGAGCCAGAGCCAGCCAAGAGACCTGACTTAAACATATAGCAGAGTGGGGCAGCAAACTCAAGTACGATACTTGGGGAATCATGAAAAAAGACAAATTATTAGCTATACAGTGCACCCACATCATACGCGGACGCATTATATGTTGCTTTCAGCATACGCAGAAAGCAATGCTGGAAGAAGTGGTGCTGTGCGCTAGAAGAAACAATGGCATGTGCATCCATGGCACGCATGTGCCGCCACACCACTGCACCGCCGCGACACACTGCAGAAATAATCCACTTTGAGACCACTTTAATTGTTTTGGCTAAGTACTAGGGAATCCTGGGCCTTGTTTGTTGTGGCACCAGAGCTCTTTGACAGAGAAGGCTAAATGTATCACAAAACTACAGTTTCCAGAATTCCATTAAAATAGTGCCAGGGCAATTAAAGAGATCTCAAACTAGATTATCTCTTAGAATCATAGAATCATAGAATCATAGAATCATAGAGTTGGAAGAGACCACTAGGGCCATCCAGTCCAACCCCCTGGCATGCAGGAAATCCGAATCAAAGCATCCCTGACAGATGGCCATCCAGCCTCTGTTTAAAGACCTCCAAGGAAGGAGACTCTATCACCCTCCGAGGGAGTGCATTCCACTGTCGAACAGCCCTTACTGTCAGGAAGTTCCTCCTAATGTTCAGGTGGAATCTCTTTTCCTGTAGCTTGCATCCATTGTTCCGGGTCCTGTTCTCTGGAGCAGCAGAAAACAAGCTTGCTCCCTCCTCAATATGACATCCTTTCAAATATTTAAACAGGGCTATCATATCACCTCTTAACCTTCTTTTCTCCAGGCTAAACATACCCAGCTCCCTAAGTCATTCCTCATAGGGCATGGTTTCCAGACCCTTCACCATTTTTGTCGCCCTCCTTTGGACACGCTCCAGTTTCTCAATGTCCTTTCTGAATTGTGGTGCCCAGAACTGGACACAATATTCTAGGTGGGGCCTGACCAGAGCAGAATACAGTGGCACTATTACTTCTCTTGACCTAGACACTATACTTCTATTGATGCAGCCTAAAATAGCATTGGCCTTTTTAGCTGCCGCATCACACTTGCTTATTTTGGTCCATTTATTCCATATTACCAACCGTACCTGTCCAAGTATTAATCAGGCCTCACTCTGCTTAGTTTTCAAAGATCAGATCTGTTCAGGATGATATGCATCCACACTGCAGAAATAATATAGTTTGACAACACGTTAACTGCCATGGCTCAATACTATGGAATTCTGGGATTCATAGCAATATTTAGCCTTCTCTGTCAGAGAGCTCTGGTACCACAAATTACAAATCCCAGGATTCCATAGCATTGATCCACATGCTATGTCCAACTGGATTAATTCTGCGGTGTGGAGGCGGCCATCGTGGAACATGTCACCAATTTTCCAAGTGTAGTTTAAAAAAAAAAAGCAACAGCCTACCAAACCAGGCATAAGGATTCTGTATCACTTATCTCCTTGTTCATGAATGTTTATGTAGATACAATTTCATAGATGGGATTCTCCATGGCAAAATACATCTGATCTCAGTGTGCAGTCAGGTGAATGTAGAATGTAGGGCCAAAATCCTGCATTCAGAGATGCATATGTATCACATAATTACTTCTCCATGGGTACGTTTCCCAGTGCTATTCACCAAAATTTCACTTTCTGTGTTTTCAGAGAATGAGCAGACAAGTGGAGATGTGCCCAGCTATTTCCTAGTACCTGGGCATGCTGCAACAGGTATCTATAGAGGCATCCACGGGGTTCCTTGAAAGCTGTCTACAGATGATGTCCTCAAAGCATGTGTAGCTACAGAAAATAGGGGGATACATCCCTACCCATGCCCCACTCCCAAACAGTAGGAAAATAGCTGTGTTGGGAATAGGCTGCAATGCTTTCAGAGTAAGGGGCTATACAGATCACCCCAAAGGGCTATGGCAACCTCACATTGTGGCCCAAATCTGGCCTCTGGAGGGCACAAAAAGAAGCCTGAAAAAGCAGCTCCTTTTTGCAACCTCCAAGAGGCACCATAGTCATGTCAGCATGGCTTTATGACGCCCCTTTGGCGCTGCCTCATGTGGATGCAGAGTCATGCCATGATGGCATGCACTGTGTGGATTGGCGCACACCAAAATGGCACCCTGGGGGCAGAGTTAGGGTGTCCAGGGTGAAGATGCTGCACCCTGACTCCGCCCACAGGCCAGCACAAAGTGCTGGTCTGTATAGGTCCTAAGTTTGAGGAGTGGGTTTTGCTTGCTGTGTGATCAGAAGTGAATCCTGTCATTTGCAACAGCCATAAACGTTAAGTTCTACTTCATAATTCACCATTATAATTCACTAATAGGGTGCCAGTCTACACTCAGTGGTCTTACAAACACTCTAACTCATTTTGCTAGTATAGTGTCTAAAATGTCATATACTGCCACCCCTACCCTGGATTTTGGGAGGTGGGTGGGCAGTTTCCCAATCACTCTGTTGAGTGGTGTAGTGGAATACTATGCCAAACTCCTCTCCTGAGGGCACTCACTTTCTGATTCCAAAATACTGCAAAATACAGTAGTTTTCCTCCCCCTACTTTCCTGACCCTCCAACATCCTTCCATGGCCAAAAAAGCAAAGCAAAGTGATGTCCTGTTACTTCCATTTTCAGTGTGGCAGTGTAATGTGGGCTGCCAGAGGTCTTTCATGGGGTGTAAAATGACTCCCATCACTGCACAGTCATTTACTCAGTATAGGTACACAGAGAAAGATTTAGGGGAACGGGTTCTCTGCCCATCCCAATGAAAGAGGACTGGTGTTCTTCCATACAATTAGAGTGCTGTGATTCTACTTTAACTGCTGTGGCTGCATCCTATGGAATCCTGGGGTTTGTAGTTTAGGAGGTGGAATGCATAACATTATGTCAGAGAGCCCTAGTGCCTCACCACACTATAAACCCCATGTCTCCATAGAATGAAGCTAAGTCAGTTAAAGTGGAAGCATAGTGCTACAACTGAGTAGTGTGAAAGGGCCTCCGCTGTAGCTGCAGCTGACAGCAATGGTGTCTAGAATATTTCTGCAGTCACACAACACTTTTACAGAGGGTACAATCTGTTCTTTCCTGTAGCCTGGCTTACACAAAGATGTGAAAGGAAAGTATAATATAAGGAAATTTAACATAATCGATGGTTTGCACGTGGTGACTACCCAGATGGCATATGAAAAAAACTGATTTTACTATAATAGCTTCATCTTGGCTAACTATGGGCCTGAACAGACAGGCCAAGATAAAGCTCTTTGGGTCACTTTAGAGGTATGCTATTTAAATGACAGACACATCCTAAGGGGCCAGAAGCTGCATCAAAGCCTTGCTCCAGTCCCAAGGACTGGAGCACAACCTTTGGACCGCTTCTGGCCTCTTAAGATGTGTCTGTCATTTAAACAGCATACCTCTAAAGTGACCTGAAGCAGCTTCATTTCGACCTGTCTGTATGGGCCCATCATGTACATGTGAATGTTTTAATCTTTTTTATTGTTGATGTTTAGGATTAACAAAATGAAATGGTCTAGAAATGGAAAATATAAGGGGGGAAAAGAGCATCTGTTTCATTTTGCAGAATAGAATGTAGGCAAATTTCCCATTACATACCAGCTATCCAGCTCCTCCTAAGCAGTTCAAATGCACAGATGCAGGTACACTCACCAAGCAATGAGCAGTGAGCCAGATTCTGATCTCATTGATAAATGGAATAAATAAGCAAGTTCAGTAAAGTCAATTAATTTCTCTCACTTGTGACTGAGACTGGAATTCCACCCAGTAGCTTATATAATAGCAGGACTGTTATTGTGCTAGTTGATCTCTCAGTGCTTTGTTGAATTATGCTTCAAACTGCAGTGGTTTTGATTTTCCCTCTGCATTATTCTCAGTTTTGTACATGAAATAATTGAAGTACAATGTGCTAAAATGGATGAGCTGCTTTTATTATATATACAGAATAGTTCAGTAGTAGTGCTCAGTAGTTCAGTAGTCATTAGCATTACAATCTACATTATTTTTTCACAGTTAATTACAGAATCGTAGCCTGGACAAACATTTGTATTCATATTTGCACAAGTATATTATTTGGATACAGAAATTAGCAAAAAAACATTACTCATTAGAATATTATTCTCTGTGTTGACTGTACTGAGTAGATTTTGACTTTAGAGGTGTTCATAATGCAAAGCACATTCATTAAAGCTTTGTTTGAGTTTCCATTCTTAACTTGGCAATCATACAGTATTTCTGAATGTTTCACTACTTCTACAAAGCTGCCTTATACCTTATTAGTGGCAATCCTATGCATTTTGCTGGTAAGCCAAATATATCTTCATATTTCCCTTTATAGCTTGAAAGAGTAGCATTAAGGAAGCTTTTTTTCTCCTCTCCCCTTTTTGGTTCCTGGCTGTGATTGCTGGCATATCAAATTTATTCCTCTGTAATCCAGATCATTTTCTAGAAGCTTTGAGGCCGGTGTGGCAGCAGTTTGTTAGAGATCTCATAGAAACTCTATCCTGACAGACCAGAAAGCCCTTCGACTGTCACTTTATGTCATTAACAATTTTCTAAAGCCATTACAGATGGGATAGACTGATTAAAACTGAGCTGAGAGGATCTTTTTCCCAGCCAGAAATCTCCCCAGAGACCTTCTGTGCGTGTGAAGTATCTGGTGATTAATGGGAGAAAAATAGGGCTCCCCCCTTCACATACACCATGTTCTTTATGGGAGGGGGAGCATATTTATATTTGGTGATCTCCCCAGATTCGATGTTTAGACATGCAACATTTAAGTGGGTGATTTCAAAAGGAAAAAAGAAAAGTAGATCATTATAAAACCTCAAAAAGCGAGCTGCATCATAATATCCCTTTGCATTCTTGGTGCTTTCTTGTCCATTTGCATTTTGATTATTTCACTATCATTGACATAAATGTTAGCAAAATGGCCAAAAAATGTTTACCTTTCCATGCTTTCCACCCCGTGCTGCCATTTTATTTCTGTAAATGATAGTTGCAGCTGGAATATTGTTTTACCTCAAATCTCACACCTGTATTGTCACTTGTGATGTGGCACCCAAGATTTTTATCTGCAGCCTGGGTAGGAATTATTAAACATTCTCACATTGTGCAAAGTGTTGAGGATGAACAGCAGTGCAGCAAGGGAGCATCCCACACGTCTGCCTTTCCCACCTGATCCTTGAAATATTACTCCTTTAAAAGGCTAATAGTCACTTGTAGAAAAGTGACAGCATTCTAGAAGTAATGTATGCTGGAAAATATGGTCGGTCAAAAAGAAAAAAGGGATGTACTTGTAATACAAATTTCAGAGATGTAGAAGGAGATATTTTTTAAATCAGTGATACAAATTTTGAGTGGTAATTAGGAATGGTTATTGTGAGTAGTATGTTACAAGTAGTATCAGCAGAGGAAAAAAGTATCCAGCTGAACTGTGATGGAGGGAAGGAGAATGTATGTACACTTTATATCAGACTTTCCACCTATTTCTATGTCTTCAGAATGACATAATATTTTATCACTTCAGAATCTCTAATTAACTAGCATGGATGAGAACAGTATTAGAAATATTATTACCTGTCTTTTTTTCTGGAGGGGGGGGGGGGTTCCTGTGGAAGCCTTAAAACACACACATATGGCAGTATGATTAAAGTCATCTAAACGTCTAAAGGAGAAAAAAAAATAGCACTTCAAATATATTTATGTGTATGCATGTACATGTGTGTGTGTGGTCATCATAAAGAAATGTAGAAGGGTTGACAAGAAATTGGTTTGCCTGGTATAATTAAGATGCCTGAAACAAGTGATCTGAAGCCAGATTTTTAAGGCTGCTACTGTAACTGTATCCTGCATTGCTGGCACCTGAGTGCTCAGCCGAAGCTGCTTCAAAGGGGAAAGTAGCACAAAGACTCTTTTTTAGCTTCAAAGATGGTTGGAAAACACTAAGATACAGCGGTGGTAGGTGCCATATAATACTTAGAATAGCCCAGTTACTTAATTACCTGCTAAGAGTCACTTAGTTCACAGAAGGCTTGAGGTGCTATTGAGACAGTCTGGGATCAGGTGACTTGCACCCAATCACTTCACAACATTTGTTCTATTAACCCTTTTCACATGTTCTAACGAATGCAGAGAAGAGGAACAATGGGATCCCATATGCTCTCTCTGGCTTTCTGGTGTTTTTCATCTCCCCCCCCCCCCCCCCCAAATAATAATATTCACCTCAATTATGGGAATGTTGAGTTGAGACCATTTGGAGATCTGGGGATCAGAATGACTGAAATCTGTTCATGCCTGGCAGTTAATGGTTGCCATGATTCTTCAGACTGTCAGCCTCAAGTAAGGGCAGGATGCATCTCTCAAAATCTGACTCAGAACTTTTTTTTAAAGGAACTAATTAGGTTACTCTTTATTGTGATCATCCAACAGATCATTTTTTGTTACTATTACTGCAGGCCAGAAAGCAACTCATTAGCTTACTAATTATTAATATATTCAGGGATTTTGGATCTTTTGGTTTTTTGCTGAAGGGCCAACACAAAATACAACCCTTCAGCAAAATATAAAAATCCCCAAAATCCACAAAAAAGCAATGCCTTTACTTGCAACAATTGATGTTTTATTATTGTGGTGATGTAATTTTTAGATAATTTAGTGTTTTTATAATATATATTTTAGATATAATTGTTGTAGGAGATTTTTTGGTTGTAATCCCGCTTCGATCCATTGGGAGAAGTGGGAAAATACAAATAAAATGTTTTATTATTATTAATAAAAGAAATGCACAAAATATATCCTGCAAGCTTTTGAAGCTCCACTGGCTACTTTATCAGACAAAGGTCCAAACCACACTGCAAATATAATCCAGTTCGAGAGTGGTTTATTTTCCCTTGCTCAGTGCTAGGGAATCCTGGGAATTGTAATTTATTGTGGCACCAGAGCTCTTTGACAAAGAAGGCTAAATGTTTCACAAAACTATAGTTCCCAGAATTCCCTAGCACTGAGCCAGGGCAATTAAAGCGGTCTTGAACTGGATTATTTCTACAGATTGTTTTGGACCAAAAGATGTTTAAAAATCACACATGACAAGAAAAGTGATGATGGTAGAGTCACAGGTCTACATTTTGTATCACATGTCATTTTTGTTGTACTTCAATGGTTCTGGAGGGATCTGAATGCAGGCAGAGGCCATTCTCCTTCTTGGCCATGTGGGGACCAGGGAAAACGTGCGATAAAATGATTCAGGGATCAACAGATGGGCAGGAAGGGGAAGCGAGATGCCTCCCATTTCTGCCCTGGATCGGTGCCATGGCAAACATACGCCACAGCAATGATCCACTCCCTCAAGGAAGCAAAAAAAAAAAAAAAAGTCATTATAAGCAGCTTCATGGAAGGGGTGCCTTAGTGGCACTCATGTGCCATGATGATGCCCCTTCTGGCCAGCACCATTTGGGGGCTGTGCCACCCCGTGCATCATCATGGCACCCCCATGTAAATGGGTGTGCACCATGATGGCGCCCGGGCAGCGGACTAAGGTTCTTGCCGGTCTGTATAGCAAAAGAAAAGATTGTTCCCACCATGTGTGAATCTAACTGCTCCTTTCTTAGGCAGAGAACATTGAATTTCTCAAGAAATTCCTGTACTGTTACATCTGGGGAAAAAGACCTTAGGTGCTGTATAGATAAAACCTGCCAATAGTAGTCCAAATAGAATAATTTTACTTTTGCTGGAGGTAAAAAAAAACCTTAATGTTTTTACTGTTATGGGACTTTATTGCCTGATGAAGAAGCCAGCGGTGATGAGGAAGCTAGTGGAGTTTCTTAGAAAGCTTGCATGATGTATCGTGTGCAGTTTGGTTGGACAACACAGGTATCACACTTTTGTGGGTTTTGGATTTAACACGTTACTATTACTGTTAGCCTTGTGCCATAGGAAAACACAGGAAAAGTGTTCTCTGATTGCCCACCTCCCACATTTTTGATCATCATAACTTCAAATGGACTAACATGCGTGGACTCACTGTCTTCCACACACACAGCTGCACAGGCACTGCACCATAGTTGCATATGTGCACAGATGTTTTCAGTAGGTGCACAGAAACATCCACTCATATAATCCCTATACTTTCTCCATATATCTCAGCCCCAAATAATTTCTCTAAATGTGAAACAACATCAGGTATACAGATAACCCTTGTCCTCCAACTCTCTCTTATAGTTCATACCAACCAGTCCAAGTGCACCTCCCATGCCACTGTTTAGAGAGCTGAACTAGCCAGCCATTCTTCTTCCTGCATGTCCCATGAACTCACACTGATGGACTCTTTCTTTTTCAGATTGCATCCCCATTGCAGAAATAACCCAGTTTGACACTACTTTAACTGCAATGCCCCAATGCTGTGGAATTCACAGAAGTGTAGTTTTGTGGAACATTTGCCTTCTATGTCAGAGGGTCTTGGTGCCACATAAATTACAGTTCCTAGAATTCCACATCATTGAGTGATAGTGGGATTGAAAAATAAAAAAATTGATGTTATTGCATGCAGCCATGGCTGAGCAAGTGCAACCCTTATGCAGCCTTTAAATCCTCTGGCTTGTTCCTCACCCAAGGAAAGTTATGCTGGAAGGGGAAAGTAGGGAGAAGGAGATTGGTTAAAACCATCAGCCTGCTATAGAGAAATATTTCTCCTTAGTTTTATAGGATCTCAGCCATAGCTTCTTAGTGCAAGTTAACAACTTGAATAAACCCTGTAAACTTTTTTTTCTTTGCTTTTCACAGATTGGATTCTGATGGGGAGAAACAGAACAGTTTCTGACAATTAGGCACATTCTGATTTGTGGGTGGCAGGGTTCAATTTGTTCTCAGCACTAGTATCAATACTGCTGTTGGAGCATGCTTTTGTCATCTTAATAGTTTTGTTTTTCATAAACAGTTTCTGTCATTATACTCCAATTGGTTTGACTAGGCTAATTTGTCCATAGAAATTAGAGCTAGTTTAAGTGGGTTACATGAAATAGCACAGGGAAAAGCTATAAAAATAAATTGTGTCCAAGATTTAATTTCCCTACCTCTATTTGTCAAATTGCAAAGGGAACAAACAAGGTGTTGTGATACTCTTTCTTCCCAAGAAGATACATTTGCTTCTAATGGAAGATTTCATTAGGGAGAAAAATGTTTTCAGCTCACATGCATGCTTTTCTGCACAATCAGGACCTTGAATGATTTTGGGGTTTTTTTTTGGGGGGGGGGTGTAGACATTCCTTTCACTGGCAGATTGAAGTGTCTGCTTCAGACCAAAAACTCTGTGTGTGATTTAAGGGCAATAATTTTAAGTTACTTAATTTGTTTCCATTGTATTTCAATGCCAGGGATGGGAAGAGAACATAACAGTTAAACATTAAGAAAACAAAATAATGACCATAGATGATTTACATAACTTAGAACCATAGAATCATAGAGTTGGAAGAGACCACAAGGGCCATCCAGTCCAACTCCCTGCCATGTATGAATTCACAATCAAACCACCCACAACAGATCCTCATCCAGCCTCTGTTTAAAAACCATCAAAGAAGGAGACCCCACCACACTCTGAGGGAATGTGTTCCACTGTCGAACAGCTCTTTCTGTTGGGAAGTTCCTCCTAATGTTTAGGTGGAATCTTTTTTCCTATAGCTGGCTCCATCCATTGTTCTTTGTCCTATTCTCTCAAGCAGCAGAAAAAAAGCTTGCTCAATATGACACCCTTTCAAATATTTAAACAGGACTATCATATCACCTTTTAACCTTCTCTTCTCCAGGCTAAACATATCCAGCTCTCTAAGTCTCTTCTCATAAGGCATGGTTTCCAAATTGTTCACCATTTTGGTCACCCTCCTCTAGACTTGAAAGAAGACAATGGAGACATTGAAATAGTTCAAGATTTTATGCAACCTGCCAGCATTGTGTATTCTTGCATGGCAGGGGGTTGGACTAGATGGCTGTTGTGGTCTCTTCCAGGTCTATGTTTCTGTGACTCCATACCTTGGTTCATTTATTAATCAGAGAGAGGACTGCAGTCAAGAACCTTCAAGGACTTCAAAGGGCAGGTATGAAGGAGCTAGCAAAGATCCGGAAGTATAAAGATGTATAATTGAATATTAAAGTTAGGGTGGTCCATACCATCAAATTTCCAATTTCAGTTGTCTTAAGATCAACATAAGTCAGAAATGACTTGAAGACATACAATAACAAACAATAATGTATGATTGAGCTGGACAGTGAGGAAAGCTGAAAGGAAAAAGATCAACTCATCTGAAATGTGGTGGTGGAGGAAATTTCTACAGATAACGTTGACGGCTAAAAGAACAAATAAATAAATGGATCCTAGAGCATACTCAGCTTGAATTCCCCCTTGGAGCCACGATAACTAAGCTGAGGCTGTCATATTTTGGCCATATAACGTGAAGAAATGACTTACTAGAACAGTGGTTCCCAACCTTTGGTCCTCCAGATGACTCCCATAATTCCCAACTCTTGGCCAAGTTGGCTGGGGCTTCTGGAAGTTGAAGTCCAAAATAAATGGCAGGCCAAAGATTGAGAACCATTGTACTAGGGAAAAAAACCCAATAATAATGCTTGCTAAGGTAGAAGGCAATAGGAAAAGAGAAAGACTACATTCCAGATGTATAGACTCTAACAAGGAAGCCATGGTCCTGAGTCTGCAAGATCTTTGGAACAACAAGGGTATAACGGTGACATTCATTTAAAAATAATGTAATGACTGGTGAAGTCATTATTTTTTCAATGAAATGGTTCCTGTCTATTCATTCCTTTTTAAAGTGGAGCAGAAATTATTTGAAAATCATTTTGAGGAGATGTAAAAATAAGGAAAAATATCAGATAAATATAATGACTTACACAATTTTAAAACTGTAACATTAATGGTAAATTATTGTGGGGCCGATAAGTAAATTCCCATGCTCTGCAAAAATGTTTACTGGAAAATAGCTGGAACTTCAAAAGAATAAAGAATGGAAAGTCCTTCAATTTCTTTTTCAGGCTCAGATATCTAATTAACTTTTTATAGATAATGTAATCGAAATGAATAAGAAGTCTTTGCCTACCTAAGGCTGCTCACCAACATGACTACAACAAAATCATTTCCCTTTGTTACATGCAGATTTTGAGTCATAGAATTTTCTTAGCTTAAGAAAGTTAAGCACCACTTAAAATCGACACTTCATTTTGCATTGTTTTATTATAGCTCACAGTGGCTGTTCTGTTCTTGTAGCCACCATCAGCGTAGGTGTTCATTTTTCCTCTTCTCCTGTGTGGGTACTCTGTCTAACTCCCAACCTTCTTGCTTTATAATCATTTTGCAGAATGCTGTTTGAATTTTTATGAGATAGGTTTCCTTAACACTAATTTAAAGTTACAGAGATCTGGGCTGCCCAATATAGTACTATTTTGACTTGATTCATTTTTTTTTCAATGCCCTGTGAGCACCTCTCTATTATATTGTTATAATAACAAGTGGAAAAATATATGTCAGAAGAAATTAGTACTTCTTGGCAGATGAGCATGAAACTGAACCACAGAAATTATGTAGAAAAAAAAGACTGTATTTTTATAAGGAGAAAACATCAAAGTAGTCAGTAATAGATCCCATATTAAATAGAATTATTTATTTGGAGTGGTAGCTTCATTGTTCCTATATTGTGAAAGAGTGAAAATAGTTTAAAGTCTCTGCAATTATTATTTGTGAGGTTCAGCTTGTGATGGGTACGACGGAAGAATGGGAAACATATTTTACCCCCCTCCACACAACTTTGTACCTATTTAAAGACCAGTTCTTTTGCATCTGCTTGTCCTTTCAGATAATTAAAAACAAACAAACCATGGAGGTTCTGTATCATGTGAGTCCAGTCAATGAGGTATGCTATGGTGCATCGTGGCCATAAGATGAAGCTACAGGATGACTTCTCAATAACAAAAAGAATCCCCTTCCACTGCCCTAGATCACTGGGAAAGATAAAATATTACCACAGATGAGATCATACTTTCTCAACCATTTTGTTCTGGAGGAACCCTTGAAATAATTTTCAGGTATCAGAAAATCTCTGCACGAAAATTATTATATCTTACAATTTTTAAAAAACATTTTTAAAAAGTTTTAAAACTGATTTTGGGCTGAAACAGTGTGGGCAGGGCTGTAACTCCCTGAGACATGGCCTCGGCACATGAGTGACTAATTGGGCCTTCTATTGTAAAAAACAAAAACAAAAACCACAGTAGTCATCATCACATGCTTTAAAATGTACTGTAACTCAAACTTTTTACAACGTCTCTTCAGTGTCCAGCCCGACACGTGGTCTTCAGTTGCGCCACTGAAGACACTCCTATGCAACTTCCCATCAGTTCAGTTACTTCACTGATCCTCGGGTTCTTTTTCCACACAGCTTTCCACCATGCACTTTTCCAGTCGCTCTGACTCAGCCTTCTCTTCTAATTTCAGCCCAGGCCGCTGCTCCCACTGGTCACTTCAGGGGCCCCATCACTCTCACTCCAGGGTTTCCCTCGACTGTCTCCGCCAGTTCCCTTCCTCCAGATATTGGAAGTCTCCCTCTCTTCTAAGGTCTGGCAGAGTTACTTCAGTGTGGGGCCCCACACTCAACAGACTGTGTTTCCCTTGTAGGGAAACTGGATAGCCTACTCATCCTGGGCTCCTGATAACTTGGCTTCTCCCTGCAGCGACCACCACTGCGCATCCTTGTCTTCCATGTTCACCGCCCCTCCTCACGTCCACCTGTCCCTCGTCTTTTATACCCCATCCCTGAGGCAGAAACCCTCTTCTTCTGGATTCCTCTGGGTCTTCTCATCCCTCACTTCCCTGCTCTGCCTGACCAACCCTCACTTCCTCCTCCCCTGTCTGGCTACAAACAGACTGCAGAAATAATTCAGTCTGAAACCACTTTAACTGCCCTTGCTCAGTACAAAGGAATTTTGGGAGCTGTAGTTTTGTGAGACATCTAGCCTTTTCTGTTACAGAGCTCTGGTGCCACAATAAACTATAGTTCCCCAAATTCCCTAGCATTGAGGAGAACAGTTAAAGTGGTTTCAAAGTGGATTATTTCTGCAGTCTGTTTTGGCCCTTTGTCTGGAAGCTGCCTTGGGTTCCATTGTGAGAGAAAGGTGGCATACAGAATAAATAAATAACTAAATAATAGTGATAATAATTCCATCCCTCATGTAATCCTATGGTTCTGAGGAATCCTGGTTGAGAAACCCTGAACTAGACAATCATGATGAATCCCCTCATTACACCAGGGTTTTCACTGTCATGATGCTTTGAGTGATTTTATTGACAGAAATGGGAGGTATAAATCAAATAAATAAATACTAAATACCCTATCACATTCTCACTGCATGCCAACATATGAGCCCTGACCTAGTTTGAGGTACCATCTCATTGAGACAGGATGAAAATAGGTACTCAGCTGGATATACATTCAATTACAGGGTAGGATAAAGCAATCCAAATGTGCAACCACCTCTAACCACAAGATATCCACCCAGTTGCATCCAGAAATATTCAGCTATTCTTTGAATGACTACAACTGAAAAGCTATTGGGCATTCACCACGAAGCTGTCCCTCCAATATTAAATATTTGAGTGTACTATCAGGAGGACATTACAAAAGATTACAGAAGTCATAGTTATTATAATCACGGTACCAGGAAGCCTGCTAGGTGTTGAAATGTCACCAGAACTTAAGGCATTCATTTTGTTTGTTTGTTTGTTTGTTTGTTTAATATCTTGCCTTTCTCCTGGTATGGGATTCAAGTGTCTTACAAAAAAAATTAGGCCTGATACAGACTGGTAGCTCTGCAGCGTTTTTATGGGCCACAGAGAAGTGACAAAATGCTGTTTCTCTGTGGCCCAGAAAAGGGATGTCCTTGGGGCTTCATGGCCCTGGACACCCTGGTGCTAAAGAGGAGAAAGGGGTGCTCCTTTCTCCTCTGCATCTTGGCACAACCGTTTGGTTGCCACACTAACAATGCGCATGTCCAAAAGGAGCTCCAAAACTGAGCTCCTTTTCCCACCACTCGTAAGGAGCGATAAGTGCCCTCCAGCGGTGTGGTGATGTATCCTGTGCAACGTGCCGTTTGGATGCATCGCACAGGTCACATCATGCACACACACCCTGTGTGGGCGGGGCAGCACTGTAATGGCACCACCTACACGTAGTAGGGCTTGAGACCTTGTGGTTGGTGCGTGGCCTTGAGCCCTAATGTCGCCGCCAGGCAGTCTGTCCTGGCGGTCTGTACCGGGCCTAAAATAAGAGAAAGCTAAAAATCTGATAATAAAAAAGCTAAAACACAATTA
This sequence comes from Sceloporus undulatus, assembly GCF_019175285.1. Taxonomy (NCBI): domain Eukaryota; kingdom Metazoa; phylum Chordata; class Lepidosauria; order Squamata; family Phrynosomatidae; genus Sceloporus; species Sceloporus undulatus. The sequence continues at coordinate 330,879,425 of NC_056522.1, forward strand.
AACACACTATTATACTAAAATCCCATTATATTTTTTTTAAAAATGTAAAATCATTTCAAACATAACAATAAAATTTTAAAAATACAACATATCTCCATGAACAATTAAAACAATAAAGGTGGGCAGAGTCATCAGGGACCCCACATATATCTGATGACTCAGCCCACTGTTATTGTTTTAATTGTTCATGTAATTTTAACCTTAAACTATTTAATTCTTTTTAAGAGGGGGATATTTTGTATATATGGTGTATTATTTTTTTAAAAAAAAATTATTAGATTAAAATGCATACAAATACATACAGATACCAAAACATATAATACAGAAAATACATAAAACATATAAACATCCTTACTACAAACTTAATCACATACCTTACAGTTCCCTATCATCTCTCTTCCCTCTCACTTTACCAACCCGCCTTTACACACCTATTTACAGACAACACCACATGTAACAAACAAGTTGACTTCCTAACTACCAGATAGCTTCGTTTTGATCATATTTGCCTATCAATTACTCTATGTTCTACTTTAAATATTACTTTCCAACCAAAATAAAAAAGACAAAATACAAAAGAAAGAGAACATTACTTTCCTTCTTTACCACTACCAGGAAAAAGATGACAGAAAACTACTTATTTTCAAATTACAATATTTTCAAATTAGACCTATAATTGTTTCCTTACCCCACTCGTTTTCAAAGAATATTATCACTTTCTTCCAATGTTCTAATTGTTTATCTCTATACGCATTATTTGAATTTTGAATCATGATATCCATCCCCATCTCTTCATATATTTTTAATAACCACTCGTCACATGTTGGGGTTTTTTCGCATTTCCACCTTTGCGCGTAGCAAATTCTTGCGAGAGAGACCATATAGAAAACTGCTCTCTCGTCCTCTTTACTGACTCCTTCATCTACCATTCCCAATAGATACTGCTCTGGCTTTAACCCCAAATCTATTCCCATTATCTGATTAATTAAGTTGTTAACCATTTTCCAGAATTGTTTTGCTTTACTGCATTCCCACCATGCATGAAAAAAGGTCCCCTTTTTCTTTTTGCATTTCCAACATTTGTCCCTCCCTACAATTGTATTATGAAACCCTATAGGGCGAAAGATACCAAAAATACATCATTTTGAAGAAGTTCTCTCTGATGTTTTGTGAGGTGGTTAATTTTTTTTGGTCTTTCCATACCTTTTCCCATTGATCTAACCTGATTGGGTGTCCTACACATGTGGACCATTTTATCATTTGACTTTTTACTGTCTCTTCCTCCATTTCTAAGGATAACAGTACTCCATAGGTTTTCCCAATTAATTTAACATTATCTAAATATAAAATTTTATTCAATTCGATTCTTTTAGAGTCCAGTTCAAATCCCATTGTCTTGTCATCTTTTTTAAATCTCTCATAGATTTGTCTATAAGTAAACCAATCTATATTTGTTCCCTCCCCTTCCTCAATTAGTTCTTCTCTTGTTTTTATCCTTACCCCTTCTCTCGTTTTTACCCATAGATCCTCGTATTTTAACCAATTAGTCCCGGCGCTCGATTGTTTCCTACCAATGGCCTCGTGTGGAGAGACCCAACCGCAGATCTTAGGTAAGATGTGTCTCTTATATTTGTTCCACGTTTCGAAAAGAGGTTTTCTGAGTACATGATTCATAAAGGATTTGTTAAGTGAGCTATTTCCATAGACCAAGTAGCTGTGCCATCCAACATTGAGATCCTCCCCTTCTACCTCTAGCAGTGTTTTGTTTGTTAGCATCATCCACTCTCTTACCCAGACTAAACTGCAGGCTTCATAATACAATTGTAGGGAGGGTAACCCCAAGCCTCCTTTTTCCCTATTATCTTGCAGGTTTTTAAATTTGATTCTTGGTCGCTTCCCTCTCCAAATAAAATCTGAAATATCTTTGTTCCAGTTTTTGAAAATTTTTCTCGTCATAATAATAGGGAGCGTTTGGAACAGATAGAGCATTCTTGGCAAGATATTCATTTTAATCGCTGCTATCCTACCCAATAGAGAGATATTTAGTTTCTTCCATCTTATCAGATCTTTTTTTATCTCTTTCCAGACTCTTGTATAGTTATTTTCAAACAGTTCATTAGATTTCTTAGTAATGTTTATTCCTAAGTATTTAACTTTGTTTACCGCTTTAATTTTCGTTAAGTTTCCTAGTATAGATTCCTCTTCTTTACTAATACTTTTTGTCAATATATTTGATTTATCTTTGTTTATTACACATCCTGATATTCTGCCAAATTCATCAATAATTTCTATCACTTTTGCCGCATTGTTTACTGGGTCTTCAATAACGATAACAACATCGTCCGCAAATGCTCTGATTTTAATTTTTGAGTTTCTTAATTTAACTCCCTGAATATCTGTGTTTTCTCTAATTCTTTTAATAGTTCTATTGTCAGCAGAAACAACAGGGGGGAAAGGGGGCAACCTTGCCGTGTTCCTCTTTGAATTTGAATCTTTTTTGTTTTTTCTCTATTAATCCTAATTTGCGCAAATTGTTTACTATAAATTTTTGATATCCAATTTAAGAAGTTAGAATCTATATCTATTCTTTTTAGTAATGTCAATAAAAAAGCCAATTAATCGAATCAAAAGATTTTTCAAAATCTATGAAAAGTAGCCCCATCTTCTTTTTGTTATGTTTTTCATAATATTCTATAATGTCAATTATTAATCTTGTGTTATCTCTGATTTGTCTAGTTGGTAAAAAACCTCTTTGCTCCTCCCTGATTGTTTCCGCCAAGCACTTTTTAAATCTTTTAGATAGGATAGCAGCGAGCAGCTTGTAATCATTATTTAAAAGTGATATCGGTCTATAGTTGTTTGGGCATTCAAGATCTTTACCTTCTTTTGGTATAATAGAGATATCTGCTTCCTTCCATGAATTTGGTAAGTTTTCTTCTAAAGCTTCATTCATTACTTGTTGGAGAGGAGAAGCAACTTCGTCAATGAATATCTTGTAAAAGGAAGTCGGGAGACCATAATTACCTGGTGCCTTACCATTTTTCATATTTACAATTGCTTCCCGGACCTCTTTCATCGTGATTAATCTGTTTAGCTCCTGCTTCCACTTTTCTTGAATATTTTGAGGTTTTACAATATCCAAATATTTTTCTATTTCATCTAATTCAACTGTTTTTTCTTTATACAGGTTTGCGAAGAAATTTTGGAATTCTCTTTTGATGTCTTCTTGCTGGGTAAGTATTGATTTTCCTTTCTTGATTTTAGTGATTACTTGTTTTTCTCTAATTCTTCTTAGCTGAAAGGCAAGCCATTTTCCAACTTTGTTGGCTTGTTCAAAGTTCTTCTGTTTCACTAGTTTTAATCTTTTTTCCAATTCTAAGGTCATTTCAACATCTAATTGTTTCTGTAGGATTTTGATTTCCTTTTGAATATATTTGTTTCTTGGGTATTTCTTTAGTTCTTTTTCTTTTTCTTTCAATGAATTATTTAACTTGTTTCTCATATCTTTTTTACATTTCCACCAAATTATATTCTGTTGGGTAAAGAAGCCTCTCATAGATGGTTTACAAGCATCCCACACCGTACTAGTTTTGACCTCACTGTTTAGATTTACCTTGAAGAAGAACTTTAGCCATTCCTTACCTTTTTCTACAATTTTTCTATCCTTAAGCAAGTCTTTGTTTAGTAGCCAATTTTTAATTTTCTTTGTTTCTCTAAACTCAATCATAAGGGGGTTATGGTCTGAGATTGTTCTGTTAAGGGTCTCCATGCTTATAACATCTTGAATTAAGGTGTTTGATATCAAACATAAATCGATCCTTGCTAACAGTTCATGTCTGTCTGAATAAAACATAAAAAAAATTTCCTCTTTATACAGGTGTTGCCATAGATCAATTAAAGAGAGATCTTCTATTAGTTAAAAAATTTTGGGGGGGGGAGTCTACCCTGGTCTTGTTTTATTTTTATTTTTTCAGATTTCCTATCAACTATGGGATTAATTACACCATTAAAATCTCCTATCATATATGGTGTATTACAGTGGTACCCCGGGATACGAATGCGCCGCCTTACGAAATTTCCGGGTTACGAAAAAAATCCATAGAAAAAAACTGTTCCGGGTTACGAAGGTTATTTCGGGTTACGAAAAAATTTTTGGTGCTTTTCGGCGCTTTTTCGCACGAAATCGCGGCTTTCGCTATTAGCGCCTATGGCTTTTTCGGCTTACGAAGGATTTCGGGTTACGAACGCGGCGGTGGAACGAATTAAATTCGTAACCCGGGGTACCACTGTATTTTAACACTGTAAGTCACTTTCATTGTTTTTACAAAAAGTGAGGTAGAAAATAAAGATTTATTTATTTATTTATCTATCTATCTATCTCTCTCTTTGTGTGTGTGTGTGTCTTCATGTTGACTTTTGGTGACTCCATGGATTTCACCAGGTTTTCTTAGGCAAAGAATACTCAGGTCAGTTTGCCAGTTCCCTTTTCTAAAATAAACCCTACAGCACCTGTATTTATTGGCTGTTACCTATCCACATACTAACCAGGCTAACCCTGCATAGCTTATAAGATCAGATGGGGTCTGGTGCCTTTAAAGTACTTAGGCCCTCTGTGTGTGTGTTCATAGAATCATAGAGTTCGAAGAGACAAGGGACATCCAGTCGAAACCCCTGCCATGCAGGAAATTTCAATCAAAGCATCCCCGAAAGATGGCCATCCAGCCTCTGTTTGAAGACCTCTAAGGAAGGAGACTCCACTGCATTCCGAGGGAGTTTATTCCACTGTTGAACAGCCCTTACTGTCAGGAAGTTCCTCCTAATGTTGAGGTGGAATCTCTTTTCCTGTAGCTTGCATCCATTGTTCTGGGTCCTGTTCTCTGGAGCAGCAGAAAACAAGCCAGCTCCCTCCTCAGTATGACATCTCTTCAAATATTTGTGTTGTGTGCCTTCAAGTCATTTCCCAATTTATGGCACCCCTAAGACAAACCTATGATACAGTTTTCTTGGCAAGATTTGTTCAGAGAAGATTTGCCACTAATCACTAAATGCTTTTTTAATTATTATTATAAATGTTTTTATTTGCTGGCAGAAAGGGGGCCAACCTAATCTCACAAGGAAATGACTTCACACCTGGGATCAGACATTGAGAAAGCATTGTCTTGTGTCTTTACCAGATGAGGCAAAACATCATCGTAGAATCATAGGAGTTTACCACTCAAAGGAGATCAGGAGTTTATCCCGTGCATATCCCAGAAAGAAAACACATAATTACCCAAAATGAACACAACGTTGCACATAACCTGTCATTAAAATAGTCACAAAGAAGTATTAACGGGCATCTTTTTACTTTCGGGATTTCAGCAACAATGCATTTCCGATATCACTTTATATGCGCAATTGCACATGATAATCACCTGTGCAATTACTCAACATTTTCGCTTTATTTGCAGGATGTTTTAAATGCACTTTAATCTTTTTTAATGCCGAAATTAGCCCCACTGTGATAAACTCCATAGAATCATAGAGTTGGGAGAGACCACAAGGGTCATCCAGTCTCCCTTACTTGCAGAAACTCACAATCAAAGCATCCCAGACAGATGGCCATCCAGCCTCTGTTTAAAGACCTCCAAGGAGTGGGACTCCACTACACTCTGAGGGAGTGTGTTCCACTGTTGAACAGCCTTTACTGTCAGGAAGTTCCTCCTAATGTTGAGGTGGAATCTCTTTTCCTGGAGCTTGTATCCATTGTTCCAGGTCCTAGTCTCTGGAGCAGCAGAAAATAAGCTTCTTCCATCCTCAATATGACACCCTTTCAAGTACTTAAACGGGGCTATCATATCACCTCTTAACCAGCTCTTCTCCATACTAAACAGACCTAGCTCCCTAAGTCTCTCCTCATAAGGCCTTTCACCATTTTGGTCACCCTCCTCTGGACATGCTCCAGCTTGTTAACATTCTTTTTGACTTGTTGAATAATAAAGATTATATGAAGAAAACTCCAATTGTCAATATCTAAGACTCCTTAAATAATAATGTCAGGGTGAGACTCACCCACCCAATTATTTTTCTTGGATGACCACCCAGTGGGTCTTTTTGATCCCACTGCTGCCACCAATATGTTACAGGATGGCAACTATCCCACCAGCTTGCCACCTAAATTGTGACATGACACTCAAACTCAGATCTGTCCCTAGTGACTCCCACACTATAACTCTATTCAGATGCTAGCCCTCTGGGTTATTAAAATCCCAACAGCTTGATACCAATTGTTAATTGATAACTACAGACATGCTCTTTGATGTGTCCCAACTAATAAAAATATTTTCTCTCTCTTGGTAGCATTTTGAATATGTTTCTTTAAGCACTTCAGACAACTGCTTGTTGAACAAACAAAAAGGACTTTATTTACAAATCAGGTTGAGTACAGTATCTTTCTTAGAGGATGGCATTCAAGATGGATGCAATGTATAAATACTTTAGTAGTTACACAGTTTAACAGTTTCATTTATTTATTTATTTATTTATTATTTACAGTATTTATACCCCACTCTTCAGCCCTAAAGGCTCTCAGAGTGGCTTAGAATTATTATTATTATTATTATTATTATTATTATTATTATTATTATTCAATTTAAATTAAATTAAATTTTTAATTTTGCTTATCTTTGTAATTGTTTCTTTATAGCCTTATAAATGTTCCTTTACAGTCTAAGTTCTCACAGAACCTTTATCCATCTTCTGTATCTTTTAATCCTTCTGGTTATCTGTGACTCCACTACTCACCAAGCATTATATTTCCCACAGGATATTACAACAACAATTGAATTAAGAACTTTCCTCTTCCCTATCTCAGTTACCTAAAAGCCCTTCCAACTGCCCCTCACAGAAGCCTATCTGAGCCTCATCAGCTCTTAACCCCTCAAAGTACAAACATCTTCCCATCTTGGGTACATAAATCCTCTACTAACTGCATCTCATAGTAGGCTCCTTCAGCCTCCTCAGCTGCTAAACCCCCTCTATTTATACTCGCTCTTGGGAACAGCCCCCACCTTTTCTAATTTAAGTCTCATTGGCTGTTCCCAACAATCCAATCTGCCTATGTTCTCTCCACAAATATCAAAACATTGTTCCTTTCAGTAGAACAAGCGACAGATCAAAGAATGCTAGCATGGAAAAGCAATGATGATTTGTGTTCCTCTTCTTCCAAAAAATTGTTACTTTTAGCAAGCAGAATTTTATTCTTAATGAGCTTATTTATCACAAGCAAGTAATTCACTGTTGTTTCATATTCTGCTCTAATGTGCTACAATTTGTTGGCAACAAAGCTCAATACTTTTTCCTTTAGTTATTCAAATTGAATCTCTTGTGATGTGCAAACAGTATAAACATGTAGATGTTTTGATGTACCACCTACACATCATTTGTAGCATTAACTCTCTGTATGGTGCCACTTGAACATTGATTCATTTTGCTGTTCTGGTAGCATTGTTTTGAGACCTCTGAAGTAATCTTTCTGAAGGTCTTGAACTGAATAAATGCCTCGGAAGAAAAAAACTACTATAACTCCTTATGTTATATAATTAAGTTACATATCTTGAAATAGGATTGCTGGGCTTCTGTTGGGAATAATGAGTCTCCAACATCATAATCTCTGATTTATGGAGCTATCAGCTATCACTTAGCTTATAAAGCAGTTTAGATATAACTAGTTACAAATAACTTTTTACTTGCAATTAATTCATTTACATCATCATACATTACATTACAGTTGAAAGGTGACACCTTTTTGGGTGTAACTGTAACTTATAAGGTTTTCAAGGCTAGCTCATGCTGTTCTCTGCTATTCTTTGGCTAAAGTTGAGTTGATTGCAAGGTAGACAGGAACAGAATGTGTTTTGTATCACAAACCAGTGGCTGGTAGCATTCAGAAGTGTTTTTAAGAAAATAAAATGTGTTTTAGTTGCTCTTCAGAAATTGGAAAGGAAATAATTCTTTTTTAAAAGCTTTAACTATCAAGGGTAATTGCAACAAAAATTTTCCAAAATGGTTCAAAGCTACACAGTGGTATGTTGTTAGAATTTGTGTATACCGGTACGTTTTTCTTGTGTGTTTGTTTGTGTGTGTGTGTGGACATGCCTTGTCTTTAGAGAATATTTGGTAGGGGGAGAAGAAATAACTATGCTTGAACAAGGTTGGGAATTGATGGCAAGTGCTCAGGCTGTTCGTTTTACTTTTCACATTGTTATTAGCCACTTTTAACATCAGCTAATATGTTAAAAAACTGCTTCTGTTGTAGCGGTTTGCCATCAAGTGAATTTCAGCTTATGTTGACCTGATGAGCAACCAGCAAGACTATTCATCATCAACTGCCCTGCTTAGGTCTTGCTCAGGGCCATGGCTTCCTTGATTGAATCAATTCACCCCTAGTGTGATCTTTTTTCTTTTCCTACTAACTTCCACTATTCCAAGCACTGTCATCTTTTCCAAGGAGTCACATCATCTCATATTATGTCTGAAGCATGACAGCTTTAGTGCCGTAGTCTTCACTTCTAGTGAGTGTTCAATCTTAATTTGCTCGAGGACCAATTCATTTGTCTTTTGGGTGGTGCATGGTATCTGTAGAACTTTCTTCTAGCACCACATTTCAAGTGGCTCGATTCTCTTCTTGTCAACTTTCTTCACAAGCATACCAAGAAATATCATGACAGGAATGATCCTGACTTTAATATTTGACTTCAAGATATCTAGTTCCTTCATAACTGTCCATTTGCTTCTGATTTCTTTACTGCAGTCTCCATTTTGATATCAAAAATCTTTAACTATTTAACTGTCCTCAATTAAAGTCATGTAAAAGCTAGCAGGTTATCTTTTAACTGTTTAGAATTTCAAGACAAAAGTAAGACTTTAGTGAAGCAGATGATGAACTCCTGTCTTTGGAGATAGTATCTGGCATATCAATAGACACAATGCTGCCCAATTACAGCTACAGTAAACTTTTCAAATTTTGAATTTTTTTTTCAGTGGGAAAGCAATAATTTCCTATTATGGAAAAACAAACAATGACTTTAAAATGAACCAGAATGGTTTTTTTTTCTTTAAAGAGTGTGTTGACCATTGTTATGATTTAATTCATTGGCTAAAATCTCACTTATAAAGTGTAGGAATAGAATCAGGAACAGCCAGTGGATCTGCTACCCGGAGAAGGGAATCCCAGTTTTGTTTGCCACTGTTCTGCTGATTCTGAATTCACTGGCTGCTCCTGAGTAGGATGGATGTTTGCAAAATTAATGGGCCATACATTTTGATTCAAGACTCACATTTTATGTATGTATTTCTATTTATAGTTGTAACACTCAATTCACAACCATATTCAATTACTCAACTGAGTAATTTTATACTCACTTACTCAACTGAGTAATTGTATACTCAGTTACACAAGTGACATAACAAAAATGTTAACAATAATAGAAATGCTGGGAAATTCAGTAACTGACTGAGAAGAAACATGGGTGCATCATGGTCAAATACTAGGCTACTACCTTGTGAGGGAGCCTGGATCATTTGCACCAGCTGCACCATTAATAAGCTGGCCCTGGAAGCAACATACTTTTTGGAGGAGGAGGAGGGAAAAGAAGGATACAGCAATCTATTAGCAAATCTGTGTGTGATCTGTTTTTTGAAGATCTATGGGATGGTGTCAACATTTCATCCAACACCCTTCCTCTTCCTAATTAATGCTTAAGCTTCACTTCTTGTACACAGTTCCATAATGAGTCTGTTATTTTATTCAAATACTGGTTGAAAAGTAATAGGATTCAGTCCAAATCAAGATGTAACCATAAACTGCAGGCACATTTTCCTCTAAAATGTTACTTTTAAAAAATAATAAAGTGCAGATGGCACCACAAATAAATGACTGTCATACACTAGGATCTTTTCTATGCAAATGACTAATACATCAGTACAATTCTGCCAGAGCAACAGCAAGAGTCTGCCAAAAAAGAATCATATCATAATCAGTGCGTGTTCCTGATTGTTCACTGTTTGTGACACATATGGATCCTCTGAAATACAGAACACCTACCCAGAGAAACAGTCAAATCATTATGCATCATGAACTTTTGCATGTGTTTAGAATGTTTTAAGGAAACTATTTGGTCTGCAGTAAACAGACATATTTTCTCAGTGTCATTACAGCAATAGCTGTGCAAAAATAAAAAGCAACAAACAAGACTGTTGTAGTCACTGTGCTTAAACTTGCAAATCTTTACACTTGAAAAGCATGTCAACTCTCACTGCAGAATAATAGATCAATTACCCATTCAAGAGAGCAAATTTAAAACACACACACACACATACATTTGAAGATCTCATGCTGAGTTGAAGATGGAAGTGTCATCCCCAGCCCCCCCCCCCAAAAGTGTTCAAACTCAATTGATCTTTTTTTTTTAAAATAAAGATATTTAATCTATTGGGCCTAGGTAAATTTCAGCATAGTACTGGGGAAGCTGTTTGGCAGCCAATGGCCTGTAAACAGGTATGTTATTTGCACTAGTGTAAGACCAGGTGTATAAGTAGCTGTGCATTTTCAGAGTTAGTGCAAGAATGATATCCATACCATATTATTGCACAGATGTTGTGCAACTGACTGAGAAGTTATGCAACTGGTTGTACAAATACCTTATAAAATACATTCTAAAATCTGAATGATAAATTTGGAAGAGATTCCAGGGGCAACCTGGTCCAGCATCCTGCCATACAGAAATACTGAGCTAAACCACTCCTGAGGCTAGGGCATTATACTACCTATGTTTAAAGACCTCTGAAAAAGAAGATTTCACTACCTTTTAAGGCAGTCTATTTTACTGCTGAACAGCTCTTAACACTGGGAGATTCCTTCCAAGGTTTTCTTGTATTTTAATGCATTGGTTTATGTCTTGATGTGTGAAGCAGCAGAAAGCAAGCTTCTATGTGAAATCCTTCAGCTATTTAAAGGTGGGTAGTATGCCACCTCTCAATTATCTCTGTTCCATACTCAGTTTCTTCAGCTGTTCCTCATAAGGGTTCATTTCCAGACCTTTTAGCACATTGTTCAGTTTCCTTTGGACATGTTGTTCCAGCTTAAAAAAGCAGTGAGATAAGTCCGGGTTGTAGCTGTTTTTTCTGTGTGTGATAATCTCCTATATAGAAATCACCTGCTACCACTGAAATAGGGGTGTTTTTGTAATTCTTTGTGAGCTTTATTTATTGCAAAATTTTATTAATGATATGTTTTTATTTTAATTAGCTATTTTAATTTTAGATCCACTCCAGAAAAAAAAGTTCTTTTCTAAAAGTGACTTAGGCCGGCCTGTGGCCAGACTTATGCTCGATGCTGTGACCCCACCCCCACGGCACCATTTTGGCACGCACCAGTTTACACGGCACGTGCCATGATGATGCCACTGTCATACAGCACCCAAATGGTGCAGTGCAGAAGAGGCATAATACCGCCATGCTGCAGCACTTATGATGCCCCTTCCAGGGAGCTGCTTTTTGCTTCCCCTAGGGAGTGGATCAGTGCTGCTGCGTGTGGCTGCTGTGGCACTGAATCGGGTCAAAAAGGGGCAGCTGCATGCTGCCCATCTGTATAGCCCCTCTGTCTTCATTTTGTCACAAAAAAACCCACATATATGTGTGTGTGTGTGTGTGTGTGTGTGTGTAAAAGCCATATTGCAGATAGTTGCCTAAAATGACAAAATTCTGTCCTGTATACCAGGCAGGGCAGGGTTTGTCATTAGTGGAACTGCCCAAGGCAGCAAATTCTGGAGCCCAGCAATATCAAACAGCTTGCCATTCCTTCTAAACCCTCTGGTAGTTTATCTTCTTTCAGGACAGAGTTACAGTCTACTGCACAGGCTCTTCTCATCCCTTAAACTAGCACAGTGTTTTCAGGTGTGGTGAAGGACACTAGCCAGTAGTAAAATTCAAGAGCTAGTTTAGTTCAGCTGTATATGTGGACTGGATGTGGTGTGGCCTTTTATCCTTTATCTGAGGCTTTCCTGATAGCACACCAGAATCTGTTCAGCCTCAGCTTCTGTCATACTACACTTGTCGGTCTTCAAGATGCCAGAAGCCTCTTCCTTGTTTTTATTGAAACACACTAACACAGACTCCTCTTTGGAAAATTCATCCTCAGAATTATCTTGCTGGACATATTGCCTGGAGAAGCGGCTTGATATATTTCAATAAGTGATTCAGTGATTACCACGACTGTTCAACTACAAAGCAATTTGGCAAAATAGCAACACTGGTAATATTGCAATACAAGGAAAAAATATTGGTAACATCATCTAGAGTAATGTTCCAGGGGCCCTGAGGCCAATGTTTTCCTCATCCAATGTCTACAGCATCCCAAAAACTGAATCCAAAAATGAGTAGACATCTACATCTAGTTCCCTAAAGTCCCCTCTAGGGAAAGGAAAACAAACCTGGGGTCCATGCCTTTTTCTAAGGAAAAATGTACTTCTTTCATAAGCATGATTCTTTCTTTGAAAAAAAAATGAATTGTGTTCTTTCCTCCTTGTGATGGTGGGCTTCTAGTGGTTCAGGGGACCACTTATATTCCATAGTTCATGTTATGTCCACCCCTGATTGACAGGAACACAGTCTATAAATTATTATTTGCTGTCAAATCAGCTTCAACTTATGGAAACCATAGGAATGAGATACCTTCAAGGGCCCCACTGATCAGCAGCTCTCCTCAGGTCTTGCAAACTCAGGGCATGGCTTGAATCAACCCACCATAGTATGGTCTTCCTCCTTTCCTACTGAATTCCACTTTATTGCCTCTTCCAATGAGTCATACCATATTATATGTTCAAAATACAGTAAGCCTCAGTCTAGTCATGTTGGCTACTAGTGAGGGTTTGATTTGATCTTCTACTCATTAATTTGTCTCTTTGACCATTGATGGTATCTACAGAACTCTCCTCCAGAGTTTTCTTTCTGTTAGCTTTCTTTACTGTCCAGCTTTCACAGCCATACATAGTGTGGTGGAAATTCCTTTTTGAAATATAAAAACTATAGAAAGATGGAGTCACCTTTGTCAGCCAGAGAGATAGTTTTTGAAATAAAGGCTTGGAGTTACTAGAGCAAAGGAATAGTGAGTGCATCTTGACCTAGATGGAAGCTGGCACCAGTAGAAAGACATAACATAAACTACTGAGATAAGGATACATAGTAGACATTCAGATGCAAGGTTAGAAGGAGACTACTGAATTCCTAAAGGAGGGGGTAAGGCGTGATGATGCAGTTTTAATGTATGCATGTATTTCTGTTCTGATTGTAAGAATTCTATATGTTTAAATTGTAATTAGCCAATCAGGTGTATTGAAGAAGCTCCTTTGTCTTGAATAATATAAAAAGAGCCATTTTGTCTTGTTCGGGGTTCTCAGCTTTTGGAACTTGAATTCCATTGAGTTCAATGTTTTCCTTTGTCGACAACTGGAAATAAACTTATGGA
>NC_056522.1:330893028-330912709 GCF_019175285.1 Sceloporus undulatus
GCCAATCAAGTGTATTGAAGAAGCTCCTTTGTCTTGAATAATATAAAAAGAGCCATTTTGTCTTGTTCGGGGTTCTCAGCTTTTGGAACTTGAATTCCATTGAGTTCAATGTTTTCCTTTGTCGACAACTGGAAATAAACTTATGGATTTTCAATTACTAGGTCCTCTTGCGAATTCCTTGATCTGCAAATCCTAGAAATCTAAGTTTCCTGAAATTTCTGTTACAATAGAAATCAGAAATATCATGTCATGGCAGACTCTGACTTTGCTATTCAGTGCTATAATGCTGTACATTCTTTCATTATTTGATGCTCTAGATAAGGAAGTTGTGTTGAGACCAATATTTTAAATTGTTCTGAAATATGTTTTTAAATGCTTGACTATCTGGGATGCCCTCCCTACTCTCAAAAGGAAAAGACTATCATTACCAAATAATCTTTCAGTGTTATGAAGATGCACTGGCTTTAAGTTGTATTAATTAATTTGTATTAATCAATCAATGAGCAAACTATACTTCCCCCCTATTTATACTGGACATAGTTCATGAATCCCAGGATTCCATAGGTTGGTGCTATGGCAATTAGGGTGGTAACAAAATGTTGTAATTCTGTAATGTAAAGATAACATTTACCTTCAGTCTGGCTCCACCCACTCGAGGCTTCAGCCTCAGAAAGAGCCAGAAGCTGTACTTGAATCTTGAACTTCTAATGTCTCCGAGGGCTTTCTGCTCCATTCCTTACATCCTCAGACTCTTTAAGAAAAAGGGGCAGAAAAACATCTCATAATCCTGTGTCAGCAGATTTGCATTGTACCTCTTGTGTACAAAATGTTAGCCCAAACATACATTTATACGCCACCATCTTCACTTCTCCCCTCTCCCCATGACTGATCGCTCAGTTTTTTTACTTGCTTGGGATAGATCTTACATGTTCTTTATGAAATTGGAGCTGAACAAAAATGCTTTCCTAATATAACCAATGTTGAGTATTTAATTTCTTAAAACTGAATCTGGAAAACTTCCCAGACCATACATCTGTTATGCTAATTGGCAAAGGAGAAGGCTGAAGAAAGAAACACTGGGGAGGATCAGTGTCCTTCTCTCTCTTTCCAGGCAAAAACATAATGTGATCCCTGATTATGCGCTCCCCTCTCTTTTCCATGGCAGGTTTGCAGGCTACCTGGCACAAATATAAACTGGAACACCTGTATACCAGACACATTGCACCTGCATTGCAACAAACTCATATGTGTATTAGTGTTCCAGAGGAAAATAAATTTTGCATGTTAATTGCCTTTTCCCAAATGGAATAAGATCCATAGATAGAATTGATGGCAGAAAAGAAATTATGCCACACTGCAATTAGGAAACAAGCAGCTTGGGAGGGTGTGTTTTTAAACTTTTTGCTGCTCCAATGTAAGAACTTATGCCTTCATTCTGTTTTCAAACTAGAGACTGTAGTCAAGAAATCAGAAGAAGGCCAAGACCTGGCAGGCAGCTATGAAGAAACTAAGACCCTCTAGTGTTAAGATATGTTATTAAATACCAAAGTTAAAATAATTCTGATTTCTATGTATGTTTGTGAAAGCTAAACATTGAAGAAAGCTGTCAGAAGAAACTCTGGAGGAGAGTTCTGTGAATATCATGAACGGCCAAAGAGACAAATAAGTGAATCTGAGAGCAAATCAAGTCTGAACTCTTCCCAGAAGCCAAAATGATGAAACTGAGGATGTCTATGTGGACATATAGCAAGATGAAAATGTGACAATACTCAGTATCATCAAATGTTGTAGGAAAAGAGTAAGAATACATTATAGATGAATTGTTTCAATCAAGGAAGCTACAACTCTGTGTTCGGAAGACCTAGGAAGTCCTTTTGGTGACCAGGGCTCTTGGAAGTCTTTCATTCACAGGGACACCATAACTAAAAGCCAACTTGATGGCAAATAGCAGAAAAAATGAAGTAATTTGCAGACATTTGCTCAATGATATATTTATGTTAACTGAAATGCAGACAGAAGAAGAAAAGAAGACAAAAGAGGAGATAGATTTGCATTAATTGTGTTTAAGCTAATAAATGTGTATAGTTGCAAATTTAGAAAGAATTACCAGTTTCAAATAGAAATTTCACCATATTGTGAAACATGACAGCCACTTGTCCTCTGTAACTATTCAAACTGCTGTCCAAATGCTTCTAACTGTTCATGGGCAAGTTCAAGGCCCTTACTACAATCCTTTCTAAGAGTCTTTATCTTGGCTTGGAGAAAGACACCTTCAAGCATAGAATTTTATCAGAAATAGAGAACTGTCCTCTGTCAAATAGGAAACATAATCAGCTGAGCTCAATTTGGGATCTTCTACATGCTGATGATGTGCTGTACCACAGAACTATAGACATCATCTACACATACTGTAAACACTGAATATGCACCCTTCCACTGTCCTGCTATGGCAAGGACAGACTCAGTTAACCCTCAGCAATCCCACTTTTCAGCTGTTTTTACTGTAAGTTGCCCCAGTTTCTTTTTTCTCCTCTCCCCCCCTTCATCCTCAGCTTGCTTAAATTGTTGCAAAAAATGAGTAGTTTGCATTCCACTAACTCAGCAGGTGAAAGAGGAGAATGGGGAAAATCTTGCCCTTCCCTGTGGACTCAGACAAAAGCAATTGCTGTAGCCTCTCCTAACAGGTCTATTCTTTATCAATAATTTTTGCCATCTTGACCACACTCTGATGTTGCTTGGGCACATGTCCTGGTTTTAATCTGGAGGGTATGTGACAGCTGACTTCTTATCAGCAACTTTTCTATTGCTACGTGACAGGGCATGAATGACCAAGGAATGAAGACATTCACAGAAGCACAGTGTCTTAGCCTAAGAAAAGTGGGGTGAACAGATCTACTAGTCTCCTTGCCAACTGGTATTGCATTTGCAATCTACTCTATGATTTTAAGCGTATTTATTTATTTAATAAATAGGCTACCTAGTTCCCAGCCTCAGGAGTCAATTTGGCTTACCAAAATTAAAATGGATATACTGTATATACTCATGTATAATTCTAGAAACTTTAGTAAAAAACTGACCCCAAAAACCTGAGTCAACCCATCCACGCATCAAGGTTAGTACTGTAATTTAATTCCTTGATCAAAGGCAAGAGCATAATCTGTCATGGAATCAGTGGTCCCCTAGTCTTTAATCTGAGCAGGAACAGTTCATAGAATCATAGAATCATAGTGTTGGAAGAGACCGCAAGGACCATCCAGTCCAACCCCCTGCCTTGCAGGAAATCTAAATCAAAGCATCCCTGACAGATGGCCATCCAGCCTCTGCTGAAACATCCTAATGTTGAGGTGGAATCTCTTTTCCTGGAGGCTGCATCCATTGTACCGGGTCCTAGTCTCTGGAGCAGCAGAAAACAAGCTAGCTCCCTCCTCATGGAATTTTGTAGGTTGTTTGGCATTGTTTTCCTTTGCTTCATCCTTTAGATTCTGTGTTACATGACCCTAAGTTTTACCCTTGACTTACTCATGGGTCATAGTAAAAACAACAATTATGGCTACAAAACCTGCCCTCAACTTATACATGAGGTTGACTTATAGTTGAGTATATACAGTAATTAAAAGCTGCCATCCATAAAACAAACAAAATGTTAAAATATAAATAAATATAAATATAAAACTAACTAAATGATCAAACATTGATCTCAAGTTGGTATCAGTACAACTAAGAATGTTTCCTGTTGAACTCGAGTTACAACTTATTAAAATGTTGTCAGTGCTTATTTAAATGACCACACTTCTAAGTCTTTTCACTATTACTAGTGCATAAGATAACTTCATTATCCAAGTATAACTTTAGTATGTTATCCTGAACTTTATTATTAGTCCCAGCTAGAGCAGACCCATTGATTGAATGATATTTACCAGTGTGTTGTCTCCCTATGCTTGGTATATTCTAGATGCAACAAACTAATATGATTCAGGCCATAAGATTATTATAGTCTCATCATCATTTTTAACAGTATACAACCATTATTACTATTGGTGGGCAACCATGCTTTATATGTCCATCCTGATGAGAATACTAGCATTCCTCTGGAGGTAAATCAAGACAGACCACACCTGTATTTTGATATATATTTGGATTAACAGTGTGTTGATCCTTATTCCTTTAAACTGTGAGGAGGACCTTTCACTTTGCAGTATTAAAGATCTAATGGAAAAGATGAGTTGTGCATACTGTTGAGACAGTCCTGATTAACCTTCTGTCATCTTACTTTTGCAACTGCGCTTTCTTCTTC
Organism: Sceloporus undulatus; assembly: GCF_019175285.1. Classification (NCBI taxonomy): domain Eukaryota; kingdom Metazoa; phylum Chordata; class Lepidosauria; order Squamata; family Phrynosomatidae; genus Sceloporus; species Sceloporus undulatus. The sequence continues at coordinate 330,897,323 of NC_056522.1, forward strand.
CCAGTTTCCCCGTTTGTTCTTAGCTTACTTCAGTTGCTGCAAACTCAGTTTCAAATGCAACAGTAGTTTGTACTCAATTAATTTAAGAGTGTGGTTCCCCTCACAGCCCTTCAAATATAAGAAGGAATGGGGTATTACTGGTTCTGTTATTTGCAACCTGCCACTAAATTTTTAAAAATGTCTTAAGGTGGTGGACAAGATAATAAGACAATATTAACCAATACAATGCAAAATAACGATACATAAGAGGTAAGAAAGAGCAGGTAAACCTTTTTTTAAAAAATGTGAGGAAAAAGAAAGCTACAAAACCTAATGTGACTGGGACACAATGGGATTCTTCCAAAAATATAAACACAACCACAGGGAAGGTTCACTTCCATGATTTCCAACTTAAAATTCTTTAAGGGGAAAAATGTTTTTAACTAATTTTGGAGGAACATAAATGCAGGATTTTTCTGCATACTCCTTCAAAGAGCTTGGCAATGTGACATTTTTGGACTGCAACTTCCCCAAACCCACAACTAGCACAGCCAGTAGCCATGCTGGCTGGGGGAAATCTGGGAAGTATGAACAAACACAGACACACTCCCCCTGTTAATGCTAAGATGGAGATCATCCACTAAGGTCCAAAACACACTGCAGAAATAATCTACTTTTAGACTGCTTTAACTGTCCTGGCTCAATGCTAGAACATTCTGGGAACTGTAGTTATGTGAGACATTTAGCCTTCTCTATCAGGGAGCTCTGGTGCCACAATAAATTACAATCCCCAGGATTTCCTAGCAGTGAGCCAGGGCAGTTAAAGCAGTCCCAAACTAGATTATTTCTGCAGTATGTTTTGGATTTATAATTCTAAAAAAACAAACCTTTCTAAGATCTACGCTTTTCCTCTCACAGATAGGGTCTACTTCCAGTTTTTGACACTTGCAACATTTTGTATGAAGACGTGTTATAAATAGAATGAGTTGTTATTGACAGTATCCATTACCCATTGAACAAATATTTCATATCCAGTTCTCAGAAAATGTTATCAATGTTAGAAAGATATTGCTTGTGTTAATGTTTCTCAGCTACAAATGTAAACTTACATTAAAGAATATTAATTAAAATTAGAAATATATGGATGTATATTTAATGCTTCTTTTTTGAACACACCTCTGTCATAATGTTGTAGCTCATGTACCTTCATGTCAACAGAAATTTTATTGTATCGGCAATATGTGCAGGCTTCTGCTAAAATTGCGCTAATGTTCCATCCGACATCCAATTAATTGCTTTGCACTGATTGATGTTTAGAAAGGATTTTCCTGCCATTCTCTTGACAACCCAATTTTTTAGTTAAACAAGTTTATAAATCAGGACACATGGTGAGTGTACATGTTCACTTGTCAATCTAATCATTTTACTTGCATCATTCACTAAAAAGGCTTTTTGATTTTCTATAGCAATACATCTTTTTTCTTGGATTATTAAAACACAAAATGGAAATAAAACCCAAGTTTGATGAAAAAGGGACAATTGTAAAACAGATGCTTGACTGAAAAAAAACATAACTGATGTTTTGAGGCTACATTTTCTAACTTTTTCTGTATCACATTGCTAGTTTTATGTCTGCATGTTTCATAGTTTTTTTCAAACTTATTTGAGACTGCCATGGTCGCTTAGTCGATGATCTCTGTCTGGGTATCAACAGGGGAAGTGTGACCCTGTTGGTGCTCTTGGAAATCTCAGCGGCTTTCGATACCATAGACCATGGTATCTTTCTGGAACACCTGAGGGAGTTAGGTATTGGGGACAATGCACTCCAGTGGTTCCATTCCCACCTCTCAATCAGATTCCAGATGGTGATGCTGGGGGACAGCTGCTCTTCTGAGAGAGAGTTGACATCTGGCATTCCTCAGGGCACCATTCTGTCTTCCATGCTCTTTAACATGAAGCCACTGGGAGAGATCATCCAGAGACATGGGGTGTGGTGTTATCAGTACGCTGTTGACACCCAAATCTATTTCTCTAAGTCTCTGAATGTTGTAGTGCCTAAAGATGGCATCTCTCCTCTGGATGCCTGCCTGGATGTAGGAAAACAAACTCAAGTTGAATCCAGAGAAAATGGAGGTATTTGCGATAGGTACCCCAAGTCCAGGGATGGAGATCTGTCAACCAGTCCTGGATGGGGTCACACTTCCTCTAAAGGACAAAGTTCGCAGTTTGGCTGTACTCCTGGATCCATCTCTACAGTTGCCATCTCAAGTAGATGCGATGGCCAGGAGTGCTTGGTACCAGCTTCGGCTGATACGCCAACTGTGCCCCTACCTGGACCAAAAGGACCTTGAAGCAGTGGTACATGTACTGGTAATCTCTTGTTTAGATTTCTGTAATGCGCTCTAAATGGGGCTACCTTTGTACCAAGTCCAGCAGCTTCAATTGGTTCAAAACATGGCAGCCAGACTGGTCACTGGAACACCTAAATCAGACCACCTAACACCGGTGTTAAAATCCCTTCATTGGTTGCCAATTAGCTTCCGGGCACAATACAAACTGTTGATTATTATCTTTAAAGCCCTTCATGGCTTGGGCCCGAGTTACTTGTGGGAACGCCTCTCCCTACACAATCCACCCCACACTCTCAGAACATCTGGAAAGAACCTACTGGAGTACTCAAATACCAGGCTAACAGCAACTTCTTACAGAACATTCACTGCCGCAGTTTGAACCTGTTTAAATGACCCTGGTTCCCACTTAAACTAAATCACTGCCTGAAGCAATTCCAAGAGGGAGGGCCACGCGCTAGACCTATTTAACCTTTGTCTTTTTGACGCTGATGTTTTCCACATCTTTTTGGAAAAATCGATTCTGCACAAGTGTGAACCAGGTGTGGATCAGAATAAATTTAAATTTGCCTTTCAGACAGGCTGGAGCAGGTGCATTTTGAGCCAATTCATTCATAAATTTGAACCACAAGTGGGTTATTTTACAGGGGAAAAAATGAAGTGGGATCCATGCTCTGCTGTCAAATTGATCCATCGATTTGGATCGCAAACCACTTTTTTTGTAAGTGGGAATGAGGCCCTAATTAACTTTGTAACCAGGATCAGTGTTGTATATAATAACTCGGCACTATTGCCTAGTCTCATAATAATGACATGATTCAAACAAAATTTACTTACATGAGAACTGAAATAATCGTTCAAGACCATTATGGGGGGGGGGGAATCCCCCAGAAATTTTGTAGTGGATTTCTTAAGATTTCATGTTGCCTCATGAAAGGCTATTTGCAGTTCAAGGCTTATTCATCACAAATTTAACATATTTTATCTGTGTGCCACACATGCACAGAACTAGCACTTTCTATGAAGAAAATGTTTTTTCTGCGCAAACAAATTTTTTTGCTGAGAAAATGATGCTTCCTGTGCAGGAAAAAAAAATCTGTTTTCTGTTCAAAAAAGTGTGAAACATTTGCATAGAGTAAGTTCCGAATTGTGATGACTCTTGTCAGTCAAGGGTTCATCTTGTCATGTTTTCTCATCGCTGAAGAAACACATTTTTCACCAATATTTTAAAAATATTCTTCCCATTCCTATGTGAGCACCTGTACTAGATTTCAGTTAGCAAACTCTCTAAATCAATATTTTATATTAGCGGTTTTGTGAACCTTTGTCAGTCAAAAACAGTAGTTCTCAAAAGATCTCTCATATATCCTTAACCTTACCAAATATGGCACTAATTTCCAATGCAGAGCCAACTCATAATGTAATAACAAGATGCCTCTACATTAGTTTATTAGCTTGCAGGGTTCAGAGAGTGCAAAGATATCTTAAAATAATGCAGAAGGCACATGTCTGTACTACCAGAAGAATGACTGAACTTCTGTTTGCAATGTTCTGTTTTGTATGTAACTTTACTTGGCAACAGATGCAATATTTACAGTAAAGTCTATCACCGTTTATTAATGTTATACATTAGAGTATTTTTGCTGCTTTAAAAATGATATGCTAAAATATGCTGAAACATTTTTCAAATAAAACATGAAAAATGATCTGACAATTTATTAATTGCATTTCATTGTTGAAATAATACATCTTTGAGCAAAGCAATGTAAATAATATATTGATTTCATCTATCATAATTGTGCTAACCATTTATAAAGGCTTAATGAAGTCTCAGGAGAGCACTTTGCTACTTTGTTTGTTTTAAAATTGCTAATTTTCTCCGAAGATGAAGTTTTCTGATAATTTTAATATAAGCATAGAACTAGAAAAGCAATAATATCAGATATACATATGTCTGCATTACTGATTATCAAATCTTCACGCTAATTGAAATTTCTATGTGATGTGATTTGAAGCACATTACAGGTATAATGTTTCTTGCATTTTAAGTCTGTTGGAAGAAAGAAAATACTGTTTCAAGTGCTGAACATGTTCTATTCCTGTCATTGATGACACTGCAGTTGAATTACTTATCAAGCTGCATTTATATTCAGAGTTGTAGTGTTTGCTACATTTGGCTAAATACTGAACTCTGGTAAAATGTGACTATAGTTTTTGGGCAAAGTAACTTAAACTTCTATCTGTGATTCAAGAAGAAGCACAAATGAAGGCTATGCATTTTCTTCACAGGAATTCTGAACCAAATCAGACAGTACAAAGAGATTTAGCATTCATCTACAACAAAGCAAATGTCCTCTGCCAAAGAGTAATTTCCTTAGGCTCTACTTCTTACTTTCAACCACAATGTTCTGAGGAAGCATATGAAAGTTTATTGAAGTCTCTATTTTCTTTATATCTATTGCTGTGTTTCTGTAGAAGCATAAGGAACAGCAACACTCAGGGCTTCCAGGAATGGTTTCAGAACCAGGACCAGCCAAGACTTGCCTGTACAGATTGTTGTCTATACTATGGCTGGATGCTGCTGCTGACATTATGTCCCTCAGTATTCGGAATAACAGATTAAAATAACAAAACAAAAACAAAAACAAAAAATAAACACAGAAAAATAAGCAAATTAATACAGATTTTTTAACACACATGAAATATATGTGTATTAAATGGATATATAAATGAAAAGTGGTTTTCCTCTTTTATAGGATCATTGATAATGTTGCCCTGTTACTCCAAACTTAGTAATGAAGGTATTGAAACATTTTGTTGATCTACATAATATTTTTGCTCACAGTCATTTCTGCCTAATTTCTTGGCAGGTTGCACGTCAAAAGCCATCTTTTTCCTCTATGGTCTGACTACCTTGTAAACATCAATAATATTTAGAAAAGCTGTTTAAAACAAATCAAAGGTCACATACATAATTCAGGGTTTTCCTGGCAAGATTTGTTCAGAGGGGGTTGGCCTTTGTCTTCCTGCTTTGTTTTTCTTTTACATATGTCCAGTTCTGAGAACCTATGATATCATGCATTGGAATTTTCACCCTTCTTCCTTATCATATCAGCCAAATTTGAAGGGATGGAGAGCCAATTCCCCTGTCTTAAATACCATGTGCTCCACTCCCAACAGGATGTCCATCCATGGGGTTAAAATGTCAGTTTGCAGGGGCAAATATATATATCATGCCCTAGGAGAAATAGTCACTGGGGGAATTGGAAGAATAATAGCAATGGGAAAAATTTTAGCTGTTTCCTGTGTGTTTAGTGGTAAAGGCCACAAAGAAGCATAAACAATAGTAGAATTTTCAAAAGAACAAAAATTCAACAGGAACAATAATTATTGTAAAAAAAACCCCACAATTAAAACATTCAAATCAATGCTTGATTGTTTTCACATTTCCCATCATTTTGCTTTAGGTTATCCCAGAATAATATTGCAAGCTGCTTTGAATCCCATTTTGGAGAAAAGTGGGATATACATTTTAAAAACTATAAATAATAAATAAATAAATGGACATTTCTACACAGGAGAAATAAAAGTGTGAGAAAGTACCGTACTTTCTTCCCCCATAAATCCAGGATGCTCAGTGGTCTGGCATGATGAGAAAGGGTTGAAGTTGGAATCATAGCTCAAGCTTCCAATCCATGGCAAGAGTTTCATTAGCATTTTCTGCCGATTCGAATTGCAGCATTTGTGGGAAAGGTTTGGGTGTGATGTCATGAATGTTATATATATCCTCTGCTTCATACTTTTCCCATTAGAGATTGAGTCAAGACAACTGTTGAGAGTTGTGCATTTGAATGTGTGAATAGCTCTGGAGGGGGCAATTGCAATGCAATATTGAAGCCATGAGGGGCTTTGGTCATTGCAGAGGGTGGGAAATAATACCAAGTATTGCAATGACCCAAAAAAGACATGTGCAGATGTAAAGTGGACTTATTCTTGCATATGTTATTAACAGGATGCCAGCTGTGTGCACATTTGTTGATGTGAATTTTTTTTCTCACTTGAATCTTACTGGCTAGTCCCAGATAGAATAAACCAATTGAATCTATTGTCGATTTGTCTAAATTGACATTTTCTTATGAATTCCCTCATTTCTATCCTTTTTTGTTGAATTATTCCTTTCCCTTTACTTCTGTTGGTCAGATAAGATCTGGATTGATCCAGAGCAGATCAGGGCATGAGCCAAGTCATCAGGTCAGACCCTGATTGAAGAGCCGCATACAACCCTGTTGTTATTGTTGTTAATTCCCATCAAGTTGACTTTGACTCTCAAGAGCACTAATCAACAATAACCCTAGTCAGGTCTTGTAAACTTAGACCCATGACTTCCTTGATTGAGTCTATCCACCTGTAATGCAGTTTTCATCTTGTCCTGCCTTCCACTTTACCAAGTATTATTTTCTTTTCTAATGAGTCATGTCTACTCATTCTATATCCTAGGCATGATTGTCTTCATTTAGTCATTCTGGCTTTTAAGAAGACTTCAAGCTTGATTTACTCTAAGGCTCACTCATTTGTCTTTTTAGCAGTCTGTGATATCTGTAGAACTCCCCTTTAGCACCACATTTCAAATGGGCTGATTTTTTCCCTATCGTTGTCCAGCTTTCACAATTATACATAGAAAATGGAAATATTATAGCATGAACAATATTGGAAATAATGTGGCATGGACAAGCCGTATTAACTACTGCTTATGTAGATACAGGACTGTTATGTGTGTGCTTGAGCATAATTTCTCAAGTTTAAGTCATTGAAGTAGTTGTATATGGAAGATAATATACAGGAAGGCATAATATGGAACTGCTAATCATTATACATATAATTTATCAAGTTTGTTGCCTGCTGTCCTAGATTATATTTGAGACATTCTGCATTTTCTGGAACTTTAGTATCCTAAGGTCAGTTGGGACATTCTTCAGAGTTATGATCTACTTTCCAGTTAATCACTCTGCTGCTTCAGATTGGTGTGCTGTATGTACTTAATTTCAGATGACTCTTAAGAGACCCTTCCAGAACTTTAACTGATTCACTACATGGGGCTTCATGTGAAAGGTACTGCAGCTGTGATTCATTGGCTGCACTTAAATCAATATGAATATGGCTGCAATTAAAGTGTTTGAAGTTAACAAGTGGAGACATGGCATGGGTGTTTCCTTGCTACCTTTCAATTAATCATTTTCTTCAAGAAGTAGTTAGGATGGGTTAAGATACATCTCTCAGATAGTCTTTGGCTTGAACTCAGCTGTCAAAAGGCAAAGACATGCCCAATGAAGAACTCAGGTCACTGAAATTCAGTTTCTGTTATTGGTCTGGCAGAACCCAATGTTTTTGACCTCTTAGGGCAAACACAGAGATTATCTGTTCATTAAGACCTTTGCTGAACTCAATTCCTCAGAAGGAGGAGGTCAGAACTGCAATTAAGGCCCAGAGTATGGAATTCTTTTGAACTATTTTTGTAGAAAGGTTTCATGATAAATGTTATTTGCATTTATGCCTCTTCTGATATAGATAGAATTGTTAATGTTATCAATAATTAGTGGAATTCAATGTTTATTATTATCACTTATTACATTTGTAGCCCTCTCACTAATAAGAAGAAGACTTGATGGATCACCATGTTGTCCATGTAGGTATGTGTCCCATTTTTGCTGACCTAACGATAGCAAATCAATTATTTGAAAAGGAGAATTGCTGCTCCTTCAGATTTTCCTCTAAAACAAGGTGAAGGCCCTTTCTTGGGATCCTTAGGCATGCTTTAAAAATACATGAATTGGGTGCAAAAATGATTTTCCCCTTCCATTTTCTTCCTGTTACTTTGAATTTTTCTTGTCATAATCAATTTTAAAGTACAAAAATTTAATGACAGCAGTGGGATAGAGTGAAAGTCTCTCCAAAAGATCTTGAAGTAATGCCCTCCTTCCAACTCTCCCTTCCCTTCTTCCAACTGTCATCTTCTGGCCTTAGAGGGAGTGAAAGGGCAGGCCCAACGCCATCGGGCCTGAAGAGGAAGAGCCCTCCCTTCCCTCCTTCCAACTGTCATCTTCTGGCCTTAGAGGGAGTGAAAGGACAGGCCCAATGCCATCGCGCCCGGCCTCGATTAAGAAAAAGAGCCCTTCCTCCAGTCCATCTGCCTTGGTCCAGGCCTCAGAGGCAGAGAAGAATGCTGGACCTGATCCCCTCTCCATTCCCTTCTCCTTTTGTGTCATGTCATTTTAGATTGTAAGCCTGAGGGCAGGGAACCGTCTATTATCCCCTCTGTTGTAAGCCGCCTGGATTCCCAGTGATTGGGCGGCATATAAATAAATCCTGTTTTAAGGATTCATATTCCTTCTTTCAATATTTTCTACTTTCAGTATATTTGCCCTCATCTCACTGGTGGCTCATTGTCTCACTGGCACTCCATTCTCCCCAGGTTCACTAGGCCTCTGTTCCCACTTTGTTATTTCCTAGCACAACTGTTCCTGCTTATGCAACATACAACATTTATCACTCTTCATATGGGCTTCTGCTCTCCATTAGAATTGCCTCATGTGCTAAGGTGGATGAGTGGATACATCCAGCCTCTATCTCCTTGCTAAATGAATATGTGTGATATTGAGTCCAAGCATCTGTAGGAAAAAGCATATGGACTAAATTCAATTGCTAGTCCTAGCTAGAATAGACCAATTGCATGAGCTGGAATTTACATGGTGGTTAACTTAGCGATCAGCAGCTGATCAAGTGGAACTGTGCTAATAAGGGCTAGCAATTTGATGTAAACATATATATTTGAATGTTTTCAAGAGGAAGTGTTTATGGCCAGGAACAGACCATTCACTATTTTAATTTTCCTGCATTTTTTTTTTCAAATGGACAGTACATCAAAATGTTTTGGGACCTTATGGAAAAAGGAAAGTGCTCAATGGTTTCCTAAATGTTCTTGGCATAAGTAGACAGTTGTGGGACAGTCTGTAGGGATGTGCTTCTGATTATTAATAGTAATACAATAGCAAGTACATTTCTATACTGCTTATCAGTACACTTAAGCACTCCCTAAGCAGTTCACAAGGTGTAAGATAATTATCTCCAACAAGCTGGGTACTCATTTTAGCGACCACAGAAGAATGCCAGGCTGAGTCAGCCCTGAGTCAGCCTCTGGCTGGGATTGAACTCACAACCTTCTGACTTGTGAGTGACTGTCTGCAGTACTGGTATTTAACCACTGGCCACCAGGGCTCTATTCATTCCTGCAGGGGGAAACAAATAATTTAAACATTTTCTCCCCATTTTTGGAGATCATTTTTGAAAACTGTAGTTTTTAAGATATTCTCTCAGAGGGAAGAAAGTCTTATCTTCCAGGTTCACATTGTTTTTCTGCCCCCTTCCAACCTGGCCAAAGGGAGAATAGAGTATCTGATGATTGTCATCCAGCTATGTTCCAATAACTAGCATAAAACAGTGATGTCATCTTCCAGGACCTCTGGGAAGTCCTAGAGGATGTCTGAATCATCATCCACTGTCTGTTGGAACATCGCCAAATGACAATCCTCAGCTGCCTACCAACCCCCAGCTACTATGTGGCCATATGGGTGAGGGGAGGGAGGCAGAAAAATAGTGATATGTGGAGCGTGCAGAAATAATCCTCCAGGTCTATTCAAAGACTCAGGAGGGAGAGAGAGAAAAATGAAATCCTGGTTTCCAAATTCACCTTGTTGACGTTTCTTGACACTTGAGAACAACATATTTTGTAAAACGCACATAATTAAGTAAATTAATTTTTCACAAAACATCCCATGATGGGGAGGGTGGGAAATCTCATACAGTGCAACATCTCAAGCTATCAAGACACTTTTTCTAGTCTAGGATGAGAAAATTTGTCAGAATTCTCTACGAGCCTACATGTAACATTTTTAACATGCTTACATATAACTATTCCTGTAATTTTTGGTATGATTTAGTTTTGTATAGTAAAGAGCTGAGTGTGGGGAACACAGAAAGTCCAGATAAATAACTAGAGGGAAAATACATGCACATAGTAACTGTGACCATTTTCCTTCACAGTCTGAAGGTTCACAGCTGTGGCATGTCAAGCCCAGTTAATGATTCATTTGCAAGCCTTCTCTTCTTATATGATTAATACATAATTATAGAAAGAATGCCTTCTTTCTTCATCTCATCTATGACAACATTCTTTAGGGAGTAGATAGACAATAATTGACGTAGGTTCAATCAACACTGCAGACCAAAGATAAAGATGACTGCTATTTTACATTTCAACTCTCATCGGGTGCCCAGAAACACTTCTTGGGGTCAGCAGCAACCAAGTTGATTCCTTGATTTTTCTGTCTGGGAACAGATGGTTTTATTTATTTTCTTTATTTAAACAATCATTTAAAGGATTTAAACAAGGATTTAGAAATGTTTGGCCCTATTAAAATCAATGAATAGATCACGGTCCATAAAGAAGATTTTAAAATGCCTGTGGCATTTTTGTGATTACCCTATATGGTTTAGGTCAAGACTATCTGAAAGATCATTACCTCCCTGTAAGAACCTGCAAGAGCCCTAAGATCCTTGGGAGACCTTTCTCTAGGTCTCACTACCATCGCAGGCCCATCTGGTAAAGACCCAGGAGATATCCTCCTCAGATGCTGCTCCCAGATGTGAAATCCCCTTCCATGGGAGGCTAGACTGGCCCTTCTTTATTCTCCTTCTGCTGGCAGACAAACAGTGCATCCAGACCTATTGAAAAGCTCCAGGTTTTGTTTACGTTCATTCTAGTTTTAAACTGGGTTAAAATAAACAAACCTAGAGAGCTGGTATACAAGTAGGGATTTGGCGCCAAGATCGGGACGGCACCACCCGCGGCCACCTCTGCCCCCCGCGTGCACCGCGAGGTCCTCAAAGGCCTCGCTGAGGCCTGGAAGCACTCTCCGCGGTTGGAGCTCTGGCCACGGAGACGATCCCTCCCAGGCCCCAGCGAGGCCTTGGAGATGGCTCTGTGATCACGGGGTCCTCCAAGGCCTCGCTAAGGCCTGGGAGCGCTCTCCACGGTCGGAGCTCCGGCCATGGAGACGCTCCCTCCCAGGCCACAGCGAGGCTTTGGAGGCGGCTCTGCAATCGCGGGGTCCTCCAAGGCCTCCGTGAGGCCGGGGAGGAGGAGGAGGTCGCTTGGCACCGCAGCAATCGCCGCGATGCCAAACGGCCCCTGCACCCCTTCCCGGCCTGAGAGGAGGCCTAGGCTTCCTCCCAAGCCGGGAGGAGGAGGAGGCCGCTTGGCACGTGGTGATCGCCGTGATGCCAAGCGGCCCCCGCGCCCCTTCCCAGCCTGGGAGCAGGCCTAGGCTTCCTCCCAAACCGGGAGGAGGAGGAGGCCGCTTGGCACCGCGGTGATCGCCGCGATGCCAAGCAGCCCCCACGCCCCTTCCAGCCGGGAGCAGGCCTAGGCTTCTCCCAAGCCGGGAGGAGGAGGAGGCCGCTTGGCACTGCAGCGATCGCCACGATGCCAAGCGGGGGGGGGGGGGGGGGGGGGGGGGGGGGGGGGGGGGGGGGGGGGGGGGGGGGGGGGGGGGGGGGGGGGGGGGGGGGGGGGGGGAGGGGGGGGGGGGGGGGGGGGGGGGGGGGGGGTGGGGGGGGGGGGGGGGGGGGGGGGGGGGGGGGGGGGGGGGGGGGGGGGGGGGGGGGGCGGGGGGGGGGGGGGGGGGGGGGAGGGGGGGGGGGGGGTGGGGAGGGGGGTGGGGGGGGGGGGGGGGGGGGGCGGGGGGGGGGGGGGGTCCCCCGACGCCCCTTCTCTCTCGGCCTGAGAGGAGGCCGAGGCTTCCTCCCAAGCCGGGGAGGAGGAGGAGGAGGACAAGGTTTAAAAATATTCTGGGATAAACAAAACAGTTACAGCTCTCCAAAATAAAATCAGAAAGAAGAGGGTCAAAATCTTGGATCAGCTGGGATGTGCCCAAAGCTTTTTTTTATTCAAACAGGCACTTAATAAAGTAGTTCCATGGAGCCTTTTTATGGGAGGGGCTGTATTTTTAACTTGATTGTTAGTTTTTTAAAGATTTCATCCTTTAAAAAATAATGCGGTTTTACTGTGATGACTTTAATTGTACTTTAACTTCTTCTCTCTTTTTAAGCTTATCTTGCTTTAGCCTTTGTAAACTACCTTGGATGTCAGAAGAAAGGTTTTATATAAATAAAATAAAGTAAAATATAAATACAAACATAAGAAAATATTAAATGAACACAACATCTATGCACAATGGGTCTCTTCTGGTAGAAAGGCATCATTCAAACAATAAATAAATAAATAATAGCAAAATGTCAACTACAAACCTTTATCATATAGAATTTATACAAATAATGGTTTTGCCTGTCAAGGCAAACCAGGAACATGAAGGAACATTAAGCTTTCCATGAAAGAGCACTATGCTGTTTCCTGCTTTATCAGTTGCCCTACAGAAATTTTAAGGCAGCAACAATTCATCTCTTCTTTGCTCAGTTCTGACCATAAGAAAAGACTAGGAGCATAACCTTCATAACTGTCATTCAGTGAAGCCAACCACAGATAACAAACCTACCCTACAATTTAAAGAAATTATCAAAATATTTGAAAATGACTTCGCCGTGTGTGGGTTAGGGGAAGGGAGATACTATTGAATGTAAAATTTTCTGAAATAAGTTTTATGTTCCTCCAAATTAAGGACATTTCCAAAATTTGAACCATATCTCTCTGAGGTGAGTAAACATTATAAACTAAGCAAACATCCAGATGAAATACATACACTAAATTTATTTTAAAATTACCATTTTCCTTATATTTTCAGCTGAAAATATTCAGCTAAATATTGACAACCATGTGTCTGTTCTAAATAATATTTTGAGCCACTCACAATACAGGATACACTTTGGACCTGGTTTTCTGTGCTGGGTGGGATGTAGATGATCTGGATGTGGGATAACTTTCTATAGTTCCCCGACAGATCACTACCTGGTAGGATTTAGAATCAGAGTTGGACTCAGAGCCTCTGGAGGGGCAATTAAAATAGTCTGTTGCAGGAGGCTTATGCATCTAAATGAATTCCTGATGGCTCTTGGGGAGTTCTCTGTTGCCTTGATAGTGATTCTGTTGAAACCTTGACTAATTCCTGGAATAAAAAAGTGCCCAGGATGGTAGACACAATCACTCCTAAACAATCACTCCTAAACATGGAGCCAGATGACCCCCCCCCCCCCCGGTTTACTAGAGAGCTGGTGATGATGGGGAAAATGGGATGGAAACTAGAGCGTTGATGGCAGAAAACTCAGACGAAGTCCAGTTAAACATGAGCTAGACCCATTGGACAGCCAATTTCATGGTGGTGGTAGCAACTAAGAACTCATTCTTCTCTGCCACCATTGCATCTGCACGGTGTTGTCCAACAGGGCTGTCTTGAGTGGTCAGGGGCCTTTTACATTTTGCCTTACTGGAGCATCATGTAGATCAATCAGCAGCCCACTGATTGATCTACATGAAGAGTTTGCACAATATTTTGCAAACTCAATCAGATCCATGTCAACTTGGATTTGATACAGGTTCAGTGGATGTAATTTTGACTCCTGCTTGTCCAGGTTCATGGATTCATTTCAGTTTGTCCTGCTTGAGGATGTGGACCGGATCTTTGTAAAGATGAGGGCCACCACATATGCACTGGACCCTTGCCCTTCCTGGCTTGTAAAAGCAGCCAAAGGAGGACTGGCTGAGTGCATAAGACGGGATACAAATAAAAGAAAGGAAAAGAAAAAGACATAAACTGTGCAGCTCTATAAGTCTATTCAGAATTTAAGTCTCATGTATTACATTGCTTGTTTGTTTGTTTGTTTGTTTGTTAAATGGAGATAGGATTGCAGCTGTACAATCACTAGAGAATATAGACCACAAAACTCAATGGAATTACTTCTGCTTAGACTTTTGTAGGACTATGCTGTACACATATAGAAGCTCACACACAAACACAAAAGTGTATACACTTAACTAAGACTTGATATCATTGAGCACTGTGGGGCTGACTACTGAGTAAATATTGTGTACATTTTTTTCAGTTTATTTGCAAAATTAATTCAGATTGTCACACAATAACATCCACATTTAAAACCTGAATTTATAATCAAGATCTAATGTGTTTTTCCTTTACAGTGATTTTTTAAAATAGAATAACTTGTCTTTTGTGGATTTCCTCTCCCCCTACCTCCAATTTTATTTGAAATAAATGTGAAGATTCTTTTCTTAGGTCAATATGCTATAAAGTAATTTTTGTTTCCCACCGCCAGAGACATTTCCAACCATTTGGCTCCAATCTATCAACAAATTTTTAATTAAAACAGTTTTTCAAATTCCAGATTTTTAAAAAGCTGTTTACCTACAATTGTGCAGTGTTTACTTCACAAAAGCACAGAAGATCCAAATATAAGATTAAGATAGTTGTTTTGGGATATAACATGGGTCAAAAAATTTAACCCAAGGAAAAAGGCTAAATCTTTGGATTGCGATTGGACCTCTCCTCACCCCACTTTTATTAAACAAATGACAACATTATACCATTATTGCCTCATGTAATGTCTTATAGTCAAAACAAAATGGTTATTCCTTTTATTATGAAGTATAAAATTTAAAGTTTGAGATCAGCATGTCAGAACTCTGTGATGATAAAACAAGATTTGATAATATTTCTTACCAAGTAAGAATTTTGAAACAATATTGTAAAAACTGTTGTGATTTTTATTACTAAGGTAAATAAACATCATTCCTTTGTTTTAATAGTTAAGAATGCAACCCTATACATGTCTGCTAAGATGTAAGCCCTGGTGATACCCACTGACCTAGTGACAAGCCAACATAAACTCAACAGGATTTAAATTTGAGATGAACTGTTCAAATGGGAACCATAAGTCACAAGTCTAATGTTTAAATTAACCACTGACATTATGGTTGCAGAAGAAACTGTGACATTTTACTTAAATAGTAGTTGAATTTTCAATAGTAGGATTTCACCAT
>NC_056522.1:330912719-330917793 GCF_019175285.1 Sceloporus undulatus
GCCATTTTAATAATAATAATAATAATAATAATAATAATAATAATAATAATAATAATAATAATAATTTTATTTATATACCGCCCTTCTATAAAACCAGGGCGGTGTACAACATTCATAAAATACATAAATTACCATATACATAAAACAAAATACGTTTTCAATTTGAAATATATTTTACCAACTGCATATAAAAATATGGTAATTGTTCTGATTTTCAAATACATTCAGAATGTTTTTGCCTTTTGTTACTGTGATTTACCGGGTAAAAGTTTCATCTCCATATACCAAGCAAGCTTAACATAACATTTAAATTTTTAAAAAGCAAAATGGTAAAACAACAAAAACAAGAAAAGAATCTGTATCATAGTCAAAGCAGTTCAAATATAATTTGCTCATGTAGGTCCTTAATTTAGAAGATGCAAAGAACTGAATTGGCAAGTAGACTTATGCTTTAGTCTAGAGACTTTTATAAGCAGCACACTGAACATGTTGTATTGGAATGGAAGTGTCAAGTAGAGTGGCATGAGGATTTCATTCTGCCTGTGTTTTTGAGTAAACTGACCCAATCCATACCTCATAGCATATGTGGAGATCAGTACATAGATACCTTTCAACTTTGGTTGTTTTGATTTAGTGACAAAGTTTTCGTGTGAAAAAATATATTAAAATGAATATAAAATGTGTATTGTTGGATAAAACACATTTAGAAATATGCACTTTGAGATAAAATATATTTAGAAATCCACATTTTGTGAGATAATATATTCCAAAGTGCATAGATAAGCATGGGTTTTGTATGGCTTTTTAAACAACCCATGAACTTATGAACATATGCAAAGCTAACATGGACCAGAAACAGATGCATTTCTCTGTCCCTAGTGTTAAGTTTCCTTTCTTTTCACCTGACTAAAGCAGAGCAAATAGTGATTGGGATTAGAGTTGTAGGAAGGAGGTGTCAAAACTGGAAGAAGAAACAGCAACAATTTCAGATATGTACATAATAATAATAATAATAATAATATTTATTTATATACCACTATTCCATAGATCATAGCGGTGTACAGCAATGAATTAAAAACAATTTAAAACATCAACACCCCAACATCCCTAGCAACAATTACAAACAACACTCATACAACAGCACTCATACAAAAGGCTAAGGAGGTGGAATACATCACAATTTCAGGGGAAGAAGAATGACAACAAGGTTCATGGGGGAAAGGCCTGGCGGAATAGATGAGTCTTCAAGTTTTTCTTAAATCCATCAAGTGAACTAATCGTATGGAGCTCATTGGGGAGAGAGTTCCAGAGTTGTGGGGCTGAAACAGAAAACGCCCTCCGAGTTACAGCATAGTGAGCATCTGGAACTTTTAGAAGACCTGAGAGTGCGGGGCGGATTATATGGGGAGATGCGGTCCTCCAAGTACCCTGGGCCCAAGCCATTTAGGGCTTTATAGGTAATAACCAACACCTTGTATTCGGCCCGGAAGCAAATAGGCAGCCAATGTAGATCTTTTAAGACTATATTGATACTACATTACTAGCAGAAAAAAGGGGGAAAGGTGGGGAATGACAACTTACAACTGCTTAAAGAAGAAAAGGCCATAACAGGGTTACAGATTACTATGAATTCAAAAATAATGGGCACAGACATTTTACAAAAATTTATAATGTATAATGAAGATAGTGAAATTGCTTAAAATCATCTATATCTTGCCTCAGTCATCAATCAAAATGGAGTCTAGAGATGATGGTGATGATGATCATGATGATGATATTTATTTATATCCCACCTCCCCCCAAAAATTGGGACTCAAAGCAGCTCACAGTTTAAAAGAACAATACAATTAACATTAAGAAATCAGAAGAAGACCAAGATTTGGAAGGGCAACTGTAACGGAATTATAAAATATCTTCAATATAAAGATATAGCATTGAATACCACAGAGAGGATCAGCCATGCTACAGTATTTCTGATTTTTATGTACTGATGTGAAAGTTGGACAGTGATGAAAACTGACAGGGGAAAAATGTTTACAATGGGATCCACTGAGAGCAAACTGCTGGAGATACCCCTTAGCTGCAACTTCTTGTCTCAAGGCAACCCATTATTAGAAGAGTGCTGCAAATGTCATTTCCCAGTGCCTTGATGTGCAGTGTCTCGTAAACCAATCTTTGTAATCTTGCGCAATCTTTGGCTGGGGCACTGCCAGTGTGCAAAGATGGATTTTGGTGATCATGTCCAGTCATTAATGACCATAAATATGAAACCTCAATAGTTATAAGATTGTAAGTCAAGGTTATTATCTTGTAGCTACTGAACTGGAATCTGAGAGCAAATCTGAGAGTACTATCACTAGAAGCCAAAATGAGTAAACTGAGGCTATTAGATTTTGAACATACCATGAGACAACATGATTCATTGGAAAAGTAAAAATGATTAGTATGAGTAAAGTAATAGGAAAAGAGGAAGATTGAATTACAGGTGGGTAGACTCAATTAAGGAAGCCACAAGCCTGTGATTGCAATTTCTAAGTAGTACTGTTACTAAAATGGGATGAATTTCACTAGGGTAGAGACAAGGATCACGTTTCTGGCTGTCATACTAGAGATCACTCATGGGAGGAACAGACGGCTGTCACTCACAGTGGTTGCTGCACAGTAAGTGGAAATTGGGCTGGTTAGGGGTCAGGGCATGAGACAGTACTAAACAACATATCTAAGGTTCTTACATTGCTAAGCAGATCATAAACAATTCCAGCCATGGGAAGTTGAAGGCTTTCATGGCCAGCATCCATAGTTTTTTGTGAGTTTTTCAGGCTATGTGGCCATGTTCTAGAAGCGTTTACTCCTGATGTTTTGCCAGCATCTCTGGCTGGCATCTTCAGAGAAAGCTGATCTGGAAGAGAGTGGGCATATATATATACTGTGTATCCAGGGTAAGGAGAAGTGATTCAGATTAACATTGGAATCACTCCTCCTTACCCAGGGTCACACAGTATATATATATATATACCCACTCTCTTCCAAGTCAGCATTCTCTGAAGATGCCAGCCACAGATGCTGGTGAAACATCAGGAATAAACGCTTCTAGAACATGGCCACATAGCCCGAAAACCCCACAAAAAACTAATTCCAGCCATGGTCTCTTGGAAGGTCTTATTTATAGATTACTGTAAGTTTAAATCAGCTTAATGGTGCATAAAAAAGCAATTGAATGACTTAGAGAAGTTAGAGTTTGAGTAGTAATTCCTTTCCCCTCCTACAGCTTTTCCTCCTGGAACTAAACTGTGGTGGACTTACAAAGAGAGAGAGGCCAAATGTCCTAATATTAGGAAACTTTTTGTCTGTGACCTTCACTGTATTCTCTCAGGTGTTGAACACTCAGGCAGGATACCATGAGCCAATCCTGTGGTGTCTTGCCCATGAATCTGACCTGTTTCTGTAGCAGGTACTCACCTAGGCCAGTGCAGCTACGGGCAAGTGTTCAGACATCTACCTGCTGTCATGCTATGGAGCTGTCATGGTCGCCACTTGCCTGTTGCCCCTGCCATTGTCTGTGAAGGTTCCCTGTTGTGGCATGTAAGGGTGGAATCAGGACGCCTAGTTTCACCCATGTGGCCAAGTGCCCCCTTCCAACATCACAGGCCATGGCAGAGAATGGTGACAACTAAGGGTGTGTGAAGTCATCTAGTCTACTGGCTGTTACAGCAGAGTTTTCCACAAACTCCACTGCAAATATACTTTTTAGACTGGGATGAAGGCTGGTTGGGCCAGGGTTGGGCTGGATCCACCAGATTGTTGTCTAGGCTGTATAATCCTGACCCGGGGCTATTGGTCTACATCATCTAAAGAAGATGAGGTCCACTAAGAGAAACTTGGGCCTTTTGGCCTGTACATACAGCCTTTCAGAAGACCTAGCCCAGGAACCAGACCTCTTATTGAAATGTATTTGCAAAGATTTTTTTTTGTTTAAACAGGCCATCAGCTTTGGCTGACCAGGGTGGAGTATGCTGTTTTAATGTACATTGTGTATTTAAGCAATTTAATTGTTTTAAATTGTAACGTTTAGAAATAGTGTTTTAACTGAAGATACTGTTTAATACTTTTAAACTTTTAAACTATAAACTGTTTTAACTGCTCTGTTTTAATTAATGCTGTAAACTACTTTGAGAAAATCAGGATTATAAATAAATTAAAAAATGGAGCATAGCTTTCATAATATGGGCTGGGACAAAAACTAAAAACTAATAAGTGCAGTACCTTACATTTCTCCCTGTTGAATTTCATTTAGTTAGCTGTAGCCCAGCTTTCTAGTCTATTCAGGTTATTTTGAATTTTGATCCTATCTTCTGGGGTAATAATAATAATAATAATAATAATAATAATTTCTTTTATTTATATACCGCTATTCCAAAGATCATAGGGGTGAACAGCAAGTAAGCTAATTAGCAAGTAAGTTAATTTGCCCCCAACAGTCTGGGTACTCATTTTAGCGACCTCGGAAGGATGCAAGCTTGGGCCCTTTTGCTGGTCTTGAACTCGCAACCTTGTGGTTTTGAGTGAATGGCTGCAGTACAGGCATTTAACCACTGCGCCACCAGGGCACCAGGGTATTAGCTACTCCTAATTTGGTGTAATCTGCAAATTTGATAAGTATGCTGGAAGTCTAACAATTATTCAGCCTGTACCTCCATGCCATCCATAGCAGTATTTGTAGAGGAGGGCCACAGGAAACATCCTGACACTAGACATCACAGTTTCTCCTCTGGAACATTTTCATGCAAATTTGAGACAAATCAGAAATTTTAAATCTTGTTTTAAATGCTACAGTATTTTCAGTCCTTTTGGCATAGAAGGTGGTGAGAAACAAATGGAAAGATACAGTAGTAGATGCCATCAGTGAAACTTTTCTTTCATTCCTATGTTAAATAATCAATGTCATTGTGACAAATAGCAGAAAAAATTCCTATTATATGCTTTCCATCTTAATTCAAAATACTTGAATTGAAAGCCCCAGATGGCTTGAGATTGTGATGCTTGAAGAAGTGTTCCTGTAACTATCTGTCTACAG
>NC_056522.1:330917803-330950303 GCF_019175285.1 Sceloporus undulatus
TATCTATCTATCTATCTATCTATCTATCTATCTATCTATCTATCTATCTATCTGCTCTATTACCTGTCAGTCAAGGCAATACACTGTAGGAAGACAGGAAAGCACCTTCTCTACTGTAGCACCCCAGTTGTAGAGTATCTTCCCTTAAACATGCACATGTGCTTTTAAATAATTTTAAATTGTTTTAGCAGCTTTTAATCTGCCTTGAGTGTTAAATAATTTAATATGCTTTTGTGTTTTTCAGTTGTTCTTATTGTTTTAAATTGTTTTAAGCTGTTTAAATTTTATTGTTTACATTTGACTGTATCATGTCTTGATATCCTCTAATATAGGCCAATATATAAACATAATAATAAAAATGATAAATGCATTATAAAATGAAATACCGAAACCTAATATATTTTTCTTAGACAAATAAATAATAACTCATACCATTACAGGCCTCATAGTTCTTTTCAACTGAAGGAAGGTGATGCTAGAAGCCACTCTTTTCCATATTTAATGCAAATTTACCTGATATGGATGTCATTACATGAGAGGCAAGTTTTTACTCTAAAAAAAATTAATGTGTATGCCATTTGTAAAATATTTAGAACATTTTATTTCATTGAAATAGATAAAATGTGATAAATAAATAGATATGTCTCCTAATATCTACTCAATAAAATGTCAAAAAACTATCAGTATAAAGGCAGGTGAATACAGGGAATATAAGATGTGTTCTCTATTCTATGCATTCAACTGAAAGCTGTAATCATGAAATGATCTTGCCCCCCTTTTCTCAGTATTATTAGTTGGAGCAAAATGTAATTCCTTCCTACACACAAGACTAGTGGATCATAAAAAGATGTGCATTATTAGCCAAGTGCAATTTTCAAAGCAAAAATACAAATGGTATTCTGGTATAATTCATGAGCCATTACCACAGATATATTACCATAATGCATTGCTCTAAAATGACTATCTTCATTTGTACAGCTGAAAGAAAGCTCACTGTCAAGATGGGGAATTGGGAGACAGAAAAGGAATAGTGATGCTTGAATCTGTTGTATCAGTGTGTTGGGGATATGGCACATTGCAATATACTTCCTATTTGTGAGCACCAGTTTAAGCCTTTGCTCTTCTGGAAGCATTTTTCCTTTGGGTCCCCTTTTTCCTGCTGTTGAACCAAGAATTATTTTTCAATAGTTTCAGGCAGAGAGTTTTTTGTTTGTTAATTTGTGAATTACTTGAGTGAGGATAATACTGAAGCTACTAGACTGATGTGCTGAAAGAAGCTTCTATGACTTTCCATGGTGTTCGTGTGTCTGTATGTACTACTGATCACACATGATTTGTTAACATATATAACACCCGCGCTTCATATAATCATATGAATTTAATTAAAACTGGGGGCCATGCTGGTGTATTATCAACATTTGAAGAATCATACTAATATATATCCTTCTAATTACTGCCAATATTATGTCTCTCATTCCATAGTAATATTAACATTAGTATGGGGGACATTTTTTTTTTTGGTTTAGTTTTGATAAGGACTCCCCAGATTCAAAAAGTTCTTCAGAAACAGAAATGAATGTGCTTGGGTTTTAACAAATCTGAATGCAGGAGAAAGTGAAATCTACATATTCACCAAGTGTTGAGTTCTTAAACGTCTTGGTTTGAATCCTGGGTATTCCACTGTGTCTATGGTTGTGAATCAGAGCTTTTACCTCTTTTTCGTCTTCATCAGTTTATCATTTTTAAGAATTACATAGCAGATATGTACAACATGGTTCTGTTCATGCAGTCTGGCCATTTTGAATTGTTTGCTCAGTTTTGGAGGAAAACTTGTTAAAATACCCAAATTTCTTCATAAAACAAAATGAAACTCATATCAGAGTTTAAAAACTCTATGTGCAAGAAAGTGAAACTGATAGATTTATATAGCCTTACTTTAATATAAATCAATGAAATGTTGGTTGTGAATGTGCATGGGGTATGTAACAACAATGTCCTAACTATGCTCCGTCTGTCAATCAGACTCCCTAAAACCCACCTTAAAAACCAGACAGCCAAATTGTGCAAAGAAGTTCTATGGCATTGGCAAGCAGAGTGCTAAAGGATGATGTGCCCAGCTCCCTCCTGCAATGAGCAGAAGCAGGGAACCCTTTACCATCATGTCACATGTTGGTAGGGGCTGAATGTGTCACAGTGGTTAAATGCCAGTATTGCAGCCACTCACTCACAAACCACAAGGTTGTGAGTTCAATCCCAGCCAGGGGCAGAAGGTCGACTCAGACTTGCATCTTTCTGCGGTCACTAAAATGAGTACCCAGCTTGTTGGGGGCAATTAGCTTACAGTTGTAAAACACTTAGAGACTGCTTGGCAGTATGAAGTGGTATATAAATGAAGCTGCTATTGCTATACTTCAGCACTCCACTCCCCAGCACTGCTGTGCTCCTTCATTCAGTATGGCTGCCTGGTTCTTAAGGAGAGGTTTAGAGACGTTTACTGTCATGGCAATGGTGGTATGACAAAACAATTATGAGGTTATATATATAGTGTACAACACTGTAACTGCCTAACAGAATGCCAGCCATTGTGTACTAAAGTTATCAGGTCAGTGTCACAAGAAAAATCAATTTTAGAAAGTTAGGATGATTTTTATTCCCTAAATTTGTCAAATGGAAAGCAAACCAAATCAGCACATTTTCAATGACTGCATGTCTTCCTTTGCAATTATAGGGGTTTTTTTTATGTAGCTCTCAAAAAAAAGGGGGGTGGCATAAGCAGATACATATATGAGTAGTGGTGGTTTGTGGCTTCCATGGCTGGATCTGCACTGCAGAGTTTGACACTGCTTTAACTTCCATGGCTCAGTGGTATGGAATTCTGGGACTGGTGTTTAGCCTACTCTGTCAGAGAGCTCTGCTGTGACAACAAACTACAAATCCTAGGATTCCACAGGATGGAGTCATGGTAGTTAAAGCATCGTCAAACTTCATTAATTCTGCAGTGTAGCAGTAGCCCAAGTCAGCATTGTGGTAAAACCTCTCTAGCACTAAAATAAGCTAAATCTTTGGTGGCAATTTTATTCAGACTAAAATCCTGATCCACTAGCGCATAGATGTGGAAGCCACCAAGTTCCACTACACTACAAAAAACATAGAAAGGTTTTTTAATGTGCTTGTGTACCAGTTTCTTTCTTTCACCCAATGGATACTCTGACTTGGGTGTTCTCGCTTGGGTATTCTGAGAAGTGTAGTCTGCCTTCACAATTATCAAAAACAGCTTCCACATTGTTCCTGAATGAATACAGTTGAGTTCAACCATTGGTGCTTCATTTTGTACTTGGACTTCTGGAGAAAGCCACAAGATAAGACATCCCTTTTATCTTTAAACTCTACAAACCTCTTTGCTTCACCATTCTCACTTGAGCCACCAATATATTCTGAATGCAATCCAGGCTAAAGAGATCGCATGGGAATGTAACTGAACTGGTACTACTCATCTAGCCGTTTCTAGAAAATGATTGTACACAACAAAAACATGGGATTGCCTGGTTTATATTTCAGTTTCCCTGGGGAGAGAGAGTCAGATTTCTAGGAATTTTAATAATGTGAATTGGAGGACATGAAGAAGGTGAAGAGACTACTATCTTTTCATGTACTCTTTTGATTGGTAAGGGACAGTGGAAGCCCATCTGTTTTGCAGCAAAGCAAGCCCCAAACCATCTGCATAGAACCACATGCCAGCTAAAACATAGAGATACTCATTGGGTGGTGT
This sequence comes from Sceloporus undulatus, assembly GCF_019175285.1. Classification (NCBI taxonomy): domain Eukaryota; kingdom Metazoa; phylum Chordata; class Lepidosauria; order Squamata; family Phrynosomatidae; genus Sceloporus; species Sceloporus undulatus. The sequence goes on from NC_056522.1 coordinate 330,921,573, forward strand.
TTTTTTTCATTATGAAAATTTTTGCAGTGTTTCCCCCACCCCAGTACTAGTGTGAATAAATTAGCAACAACTACATTAAAGATATTATCTAAGAACACTGACTTCTCAGAACACCCTGTAAAGTATATCCATTGAACAGTCATACAACATTCTCAGAGATATACATCCATTTGATAATTTTCTGAAGACAGAGAAGCATGATCTTTCCTCATTTTTTTTAATGTTAGTTAAGCTACAGGAGCTTCTTTGAGATTTTTGAATGCATAAGTATTTATAATGTTTAAAAGCATTTTCCCCCTCCTTTCACAATATAAACAACAGGGAAAAAAAAAATATCCAAATGCTATCTGTCTTACTCGGTTATAGGATCAAATGGTTCAGTAATGTAAGACACTGTTTGTTTGTTTGTGTCTACAGTTTCTGAACTACTATTTGTCCAAATGGATCCCAGGTTGGCACACAAAGCCATGACTAAAATTAATTACATCAACACAAATGCAATTTAACATCAACACTGATTAAAGCAAACAAGAATAAAAATACCTCTTAAAGAGTACAAAAGAAGCAGAGGTAATATGTAAAGTCAAAGGTTTTCATGGCCGCCATCCATAGTTTTTTGTGGGCTTTTTGGGCTATGTGGCCATGTTCTAGCAGAGTTTCTTTCTGACGTTTTGCCAGCATCTGTGGCTGGCATCTTCAGAGAATGCTTTGCCTGGAAAAAAAGAGGTAATATGGCTGTTTAAAGTACCATTGCAACTTTTAAGTCTTAACACTGTGTGTGTGTGTGTGTCGGGGGGTGGGGTGGGCATCAGTAATACTTTTTTTGTCTTTATACATGATAACTGCATGCCACCACAGGACAAAGTTGTCTGCTTTGCAGAAACATAGCACCGTCCTGCTCAGGGTTGGGTTACCAGGTGAGGTAAGAGATAGGGCTCTTGTCCTTTTCATGGTTGTGTAGAAGAGGAGGTTTTCACAGGTGCTTCCCTCAAGACCATAAAATGCTGAAGAAATGAGACTAATTAAAAATACTGTGCTTTTTTCTCCTTTTAAAAAAGAATTCTTAATACATGAAGAATTGCCTTTTCTTTTCTTCTCCTCCTTTTTTACAGTACAAATATTATTGTAAATTTCTGGTTAAACCAGTGGTACTCAGACTAATTACCCTTGGGACCCCACTATTTATATCTGAACACGTATGTCACAGCCCCCCCCCCTCAACATAGTATATGAATAAAAATATTTTGTTCATTTAGTGTGCATATTTTCATTCTCACACTCATGTATGTTCATATTTTAACATTGTGTAAGGAAATAACATCTTTCAAATCACAGCAGTTTGATTCAAGTAAACTCAATATTTAACTCAACACATGTGTAAATTTTAAACATGGAAAAGTTTGGGTAGTGGAGGAGGGATGATGGCATCCAAGTGTTGTGCCCTCCTTGAGCAATTTTTCTCCCCTGGGGGTCCCACCCCACAGTTCAAGAACCACTGGGTTAAACAAGCCGCACTTGAGCTTAATTTTCTTCTCTTTGAAGTAGAGACTATGGCTCAGTTCAGAGATAATTGATTTCAGAGAAAACAAACCATGGTTTGCTGTTATGAAAATATGTCTACATAAGCTGCCCCATCTCTCCCCTTTTCTAATCTAAAGTTTCCACACTTACTTTTGAACCATATGCAGATCCTATTACCTCCATAATAGAGCTGGAATGAAGGTTTCACCATAATTTTTGAAGGAGTTCAAGGAGTTTTGAGAGTACAACTAGAGACAATATATTTTAGGAAAACAGAAAATGAATTATAACATTTATGAAAGGACAGAGAACTTAAATTGAAATGCTGGAGTAGCAACAAAGGATTTTCTTTTCTTTTTCTTTCTTAAAATCTCTCTCTCTGTGCATGTGTGCGTGTGTAACTAAGTTGCAACAAAGCATTGTGATATGGGGTAGCCATGTTACTCTGTTGCAGAAAAAATAAAATAACAAAGAGCCCTGTGATAGCTTAAAAATTAATACATTTATTATAATATGGGCTTTTGTGAACTATTGCCTAATTTATCTGATGTACCTGGTTTCACAGAATCTATGAACTAGAAATCCTAGAGTCAGATCTCCTATTAGCCACAGATTTACTGGCTATGCTTCACAGCCACACCTAAATAAGTCTTTGCCTGTGCAGATAGTTCTGGTGATCCTCCCTTTGCAGCACAAGCAATAAAACCAGTAAAATCCAAGATGAAATGAGAAGCTTTGGCTTGTTCATGCTACAAAGGAAGGTGCCATGATGTGCTAATGCTGCAAAAGAAAAGGAGAAAGGACAGTGTGCATGGGAAAAAGTCTCTTGGCTTATTAAACTGAGATATGGTGGTCCTAACTGGATTATGAAGTAGCTTTAGACAAACCACTAATCCCCTCATTAAAGTTGATAATGTACTGTATGTTAATTTCTATGAGTAAAATGCTATATACATACCATGTGCTAGAGTTGAAATAATTTTGTTTCCAAACTTAGTGTAAGAGGATTTTCTTTTAGCACAGGAAAGCTGAAGGACATGAATTATATTTTTGTTTTATTATTTGTGAGTAACATCTACATCCTACGTGTTCTCCAATGACAAACTTTGTTCTCTTCTTCTTCATGTAATCTTTACAAAAATCCTGTGAAATATGTCAGGCTGAAAAAGCACTGCCACTTTCTAAGCTTCATTCTTTTAGCCTTTCATGCCTTTTGCACTGGCTCATAGTAGGATGTTTCTGGCATTGAGTATAGATTCTAGACTGACTTTGTGGCTTTTTAGCTACATAATGACTGAGATCCTGCATTACAGATAATGTTATGGAGAAGTGAACTATATATCATCTCCTGACCTGACTCTTTGAACCTTCCTTAACAACCAGCAGCCACACCAAGCAACAAGAGCTGCAGGTGATCAAGAGCTGCAGGATGACATTCCCAGCTCCCTCCTAGCAGTGAGTGAGGAGCAGAAACAGAAGGTAGAATCATAGAATCATAGAATCGTAGAGTTGGAAGAGACCACAAAGGCAATCCAGTCCAACCCCCTGCCATGCAGGAAACCTCAGTCAAAGCATACCCATCCAGCCTCTGTTTAAAGACCTCCAAAGAAGGAGACTCCACTACACTCCGAGGGATTGTGTTCCACTGTCAAACAGCCCTTACTGTCAAGAAGTTCTTCCTAATGTTGAGGTAGAATCTTTTTTCCTGGAGGTTGCATCCATTGTTCCGGGTCCTGTTCTCTGGAGCAGCAGAAAACAAGCTTGCTCCCTCCTCAATATGACATCCCTTCAAATATTTAAACAGGGCTATCATATCACCTCTTAACCTTCTTTTCTCCAGGCTAAACATCCCCAGCTCCCTAAGTCGTTCCTCATAGGACATGGTTTCCAGACCAGATAGGTTTGGAGTGGGTATTTGTGAATCATGGCAATTGTGCCACAATCATAGGGCCAGAGCAAACTAGTGGGAAAGAGTGGTCCAAGTCTACTCCAGCCAGAAGCAGGTCTAAACCTCGTGACCACATGGCCTGCTCCCAAGTCGAGCTGTGCTTGCTGTGGCCAACAGGCGTGTCTCTGCTCCTTTTTGCTCTGGTTCAAAGGAGCAAATGTCTGTGCGGCTTCCAGACATTTTGGAGACATGTGCTGTCTAATCGGCATGCCTCCAAAGTGGCCAAAAGCTGCTTCTTTCTGCCTGTGTATTAATAATAATAATAATAATAATAATAATAATAATAATAATGATAATTTATATCCCACCCTCTACAAAATGCAATCAGGGCAGTTTACAAGATTAAGATATACAGTCCGAACCCTCAACCCACCCACCCCTTAAAATACAATTAAACAGTACAGAATTTAAAACATAAAGCATACTTAAAAACAATATAATAAACTGTGGTGAAGTTAGAGGTCAGCAATTAGATTTTCCTTCTGATGGCTGGAGAACTATTCAGGAAAGGCCTTCCAGAAGAGATCCGTCTTTATAGCTTTTTAAAAGCTGTTTAGAGTGGTAATATGACAGATCTTGTCCAGCAGACCATTCCACAATCTGGGCGCAATAGCTGAAAAGGTCCTCTAGGAGGTCATGGACAGCCTTGTTTTACAAGGCTGTAACAGATTTTTTCCTGAAGATCTAAGTGTATGGGGAGATTTATATGGAAGGAGGCAGTCCCGAGGATAGGTTGGACCCAAGCCATTTAGGGCTTTAAAGGTAATAACCAACACCTTGTACTGGGCCCGGAAACTGATGGGCAGCCAGTGGAGTGATCTCAAGATCGGTGTTATATGGTCTCTTCTGGATGTACCAGAGACCAATCTGGCTGCCATGTTTTGAACTAATTGAAGTTTACGGACCAAGCACGAGGGTAGCCCCATGTAGAGTGCATTGCAGAAATCAAGGCATGAGGTTACCAGTGCATGTACTACAGTCTCAAGGTCCCTGACTTCCAGGAAAGGGTGCAGCTGGCATATTAGCCGAAGCTGATAACAGGCACTCCCCTGACCATCACATTCACCTGGTTTGTCATGTGAAGCGACGGATCTAGGAGCACCCCCAGACTGCAAACACAGTCCTTTGAGGAGAATGTGACCCTTTCTAAGACTGGAGGTTGTATCCCGATGCCTGGGTTCGGAACCGATACCGTAAGTACCTCCGTTTTGTCTGGATTCAGCTTCAATTTCTTTTCCCTCATCCAATCCATTACTGCTTCATTTCACCTCACAAACATGAACACCAAACAATTGCTTATGCATTTGTAACTGCTCAACAAGATAACAGCCATAACACTTTCCTCCCCTGATTAGATAATGTTGGTTAGTGTCTAGGGACAGATAATCTTATGCCAAAGTCATTGATATCATCATCTAGGTTTATCCCATCAAAAACATACATATCAAGGTTTTTGGCTGTACCACAGTATCAAAATGTAATAAAATAAAGAAATCTAAGAATCTAGGTAACCCAGCTTCTCTATGACAATGCTGTTGCAGTAGTGGTAAGAGGTAGTAGGGTAAAACCAGTCTTCGCCAATGTAGTGCCTTCCAGATGTGTTGAATTATAAATCGCATCACCCTTACACAGAAGACAATGCTCGAGTTACAGGTTACATCGGTGTTGCATACCACTACTTGTCATAACAGAATGAAAGAGATAGATCTCACATCTCCTCTTAACATCAGGTGGCCAGCATCTCTTTAATTATACTGTAAATGTAAATTTATGTTCTCTTTATACATGTGACTTTTTTTTGTCATCGTAGAAGTAGATATTGTCTTCCATCATCTGCAATGACAAAAAGCGGTTGCCCAACTCGGCGGGCTGACCGCTTTGCCGCTAGACGCAGCGAACGGCTACAAGCCCCAGAGTGCTCTGGGGCTTGCCCCAGCTCCCTATTGGTGTGCGGGGTGAAGGGGAGCCCCTTCCACCCCGCGACGCTCTGGGAGCTGGGCTCGGTGACCGGGAGTTCCGGTCCTCCAGGGCAGATGATTGGTTCTGCGGGCCTGGAGGAGGAGTCTCCTGGTCAGGTGGTACTGAGGGCGGGGCTTAGGCCTATATAGGCCGTGCTGCCAGCCCCGGCCCTCAGTCGGCGCTTGGCTCCGGATGGTTAGGAGCCAAGCAGGAAGGGAGGAGGAGCTGAGCCTTCTCCCACCCACCCACCGCTTGGGTTTGGGTTTTTTGTCACAACTTTGGGGCGGCAGCATAGGCCAGGATCTGCACGGTGTGGTACCAGGGCTACGGAGCTCTGGTTTGGGAGTCAGTCGGGACCCGGGGGCGAATAGGGCAGGCGTATGGCCATTGCGGGGGCCATAACGCGAGAGCGCCTCCCGGTGACTAGGGGCTTAGCGAATATGTGAACGCATGGCAGAGATGCGGTCATACGGTGTACCTTAGCCCCTAGGTCATCCCAATACCTGGTGGGTGCCAGGTTGTGGTTAATCAGACAAACGTGGGGTTGTTTGATTTCGCAGATCCTGACCTCATGCTTTGTGCCAACCCTACCAATGGTTTGCTTAATAAAGTTGTGGCCTTTCCTCCAGCACGGTCTCCTGTGGTTATTCGGCAGCAGCATCTGAGGCAAAAGCCCACTCCCTCACACTTATGCTAAGACTCTAGCAGTTCTTAGCAGAAGATGGCAACATTAGCTAGAACCTTTTCTGATCCAATATGCTATCCACCAGTTATGGAATGACCATTCAAGAGGTCTTTCAAAAAAAAAAAAACAACACCCCCAAATGGGGGGGGGGGGGGGGGGGGCAATGGTAAAATTCTGCCTGTGAATTCTTATGCTACACTGAAAAAGGTAGGATCTCAGCTGGTATTTTTGCTGGCATGGCAAATTTTCTTCCCCTCTTGCTTGAATTGAGAGATACACACACACACACACACACACACACACACACACACACGTTTTCTGATGGTGGATAGAGTTTCAGCAAGAGATGTGCCTCATCGGTTCATAGTCAATAAAAGAGGTAAATTAAAATTGTCAGTGTAAGAACATGAAGTAATTAAAACAATTGTTAAAAGCCCTAGAACTAAATCAGTAATAATGTACACCAAAATGTTACTATTCTTGCCTTCTCTAGTAAAATCTGTATATAATATACAGGGATGAAATAAGTTGAATATGTTTAATCAATAAATAAACTGTATTGAGGGAAAAAATAGAATAATGTACAGTGGCATTAGCAGGATGGTTTTTGAGCCTAGTGTAATCATTTTATATAATTCTATACATAGAATCATAAAATCATAGAGTTGGAAGAGACCACAAGGGCCATCCAGTCCAACTTAATCAGAGAGGAGCTTAATGGGACATATGCCTAAATAATATGTTGGACTGCAATCTGACAATACAATCCCACTCTATTCTGCTCTGGTCAGGCCCCACCTGGAATATTGTGTCCAGTTCTGGGCACCACAATTCAAAAAGGACATTGAGAAACTAGACACTGTCCAAAGGAGGGTGACTAAAATGGTGAAGGGTCTGGAAACCATGTCCTATGAGGAAAGATTCAGGGAGCTGGGGATGTTTAGTCTGGAGAAAAGAAGGTTAAGAGGTGATATGATAGCCCTGTTTAAATATTTGAAGGGATGTCATATTGAGGAGGGAGCAAGCTTGTTTTCTGCTGCTCCAGAAACTAGGACCTGGAGCAATGGATGCAAGCTGCAGGAAAAGAGATTCCACCTCAACATTAGGAGGAACCTCCTGACAGTAAGGGCTGTTTGACAGTGGAACACACTCCCTTGGAGTGTAGTGGAGTCTCCCTCCTTAGAGGTCTTTAAATAGAGGCTGGATGGCCATCTGTCAGGGATGCTTTGATTTAGATTTCCTGCATGGCAGGGGGTTGGACTGGATGGCCCTTGCGGCCTATTCTAACTCTATGATTCTATGGCGGGATACACACCGCCATTTAGTACGTATACAATACGTACTAGGGTTAGGAAGGGGCGGTGCTTCCGCACCCCCCTAACCCTAGTACGTATTGTATACGTACAAGATGGCAGCGCCCCTTCTACATGGGCGCCGCCATCTTTACGTACTGGATGCACAGCGTCCAGACGTGTCGCGCCGCTTGTGACGTAGCGAGCGCGCCCCTGGCGCCTTGCTACGTCGCAAACGCGACTTTAAAAGAAGCTCCATTTTGGAGCTTCTTTTTCGGTCCGCGCGGGAGTCGGGCCGTGTGAAGGCTCCGGCTCCCCCGCGGACCTACTGGCGGCGGTCTGTACCCCGCCTATGATTCTATAAGTTTCCTGTGCCTTGTAGTTTGGTCCTGTGGTGGGGTAAATATACATGCAGTCTCTTTAGACCTTGTTTTGAATAACAGTTATTGGCTTTTTGATTCAAGCTTAGAACTGCAATAATTTCAATAATTGCATTTCATAGAATGTCATAATATTGTGGTGGTGGGACTTTTAAATGCCCTTCGTTGTTATGTGCATCTCTATATGGAACCTCAGGCCACACAGGTCAGCTTGGAGGAACTACAGAGTTAGTTACAGATACAGCACACTCAGTAAAACCACTGGGACCTAGGTTGGTGCTTATAATTAACTCAAGTCCCAGTGGTTTTAATGCATATGCTGTTACGTATGCTCATTTTGGTTTCATGAATGCAGTTCATGAATTCTGGCTTTAAAATATTATTACTTTAGTGCAATTGTTTTGTGAATTAGATTGTAAAAACCAATTGCTCTTGCTGTATCTCAAGGATACTTATTGCTATTACTTAATATAAGCTGAGCATTCTTATTTACAAGTGCCTTGCAGATAATTATTATGTAAATGCGTACATAAGTAAAAGTTTGGAGCACATACTTTTTATTGCGTATTTTATATTATATCATATTAAGAGTTATGATCAACAGTGCCTAGTTCAGCAGCAAGTTTATCCTCAAGATAAGCAGAAGTTCTAGAAATCAAAGTGCATACATAACTTATTATCCATTAAAATTCATTTCAACTTTAATATTAATTGCTAAGAACTCCAGGTCTGTAAAATATGTTCCTTAACAGACAGTTTTTGTTGTATTGAGCAAGATAACTTTGTGATCCTATAATTATTTTTTTAAACATTCATTATTTTTAAACAAGTACTGTTTTGTTTTTTAAAAACTTGTTAAATATTGAATGACCTATTTTGATCTACACCAGAATTCTGAAAGGAAAAACTATTCACACATGAAGGGGTTTGGTAAAAGCTGTGATTTTTCTGCTTGACTTGAAATTATTGTAAGATTCAGTTAGAAGGAGGCTAACCCACCTGTTCCAAAATGTAAAAGGATATCAGTTCAGATTCTGATAAATTATTATTTGCAGTAACAAAAATAAATATTTTAAAGAGATCCAATTTATATCTGTTTTAAAATAAATCCAGTGCTTTTAGCTCAATGAGGCAAATTTTGCTATGATTGTAAGGGCTAGTTGTAAAAGTTTTAAAACATTTAGTGATCAGGCTACACCTTTCTTGAAAAAAATTACAAAATTCCATGCAGGTAAAAAAAATTAAAAATTATTTTGCCACTTATTAGACAGCAATAATATTTTATGATCTGAAGAGCCAACAAAAATAATATGATTTTATTTAAGAGCAACATTTGTTGCTAACATTTAAATAAGATGTCAGATTTTTATTTTAATATATACAGAGATCTCTTACTTAAAGAGAATACCATATGTTTCCTTATTTAAGATACTGCACTCTACACTCCCCCCACCCAAAAGAATATATCAGTGAATGATGGTTTAAAAAGAAACTTTATAAAGCAGCAAATTCTGGAACATTTACTCATGTATGTCAGATTTTTTGCCTGTATATAATGCACATTCTCATTAATGCTTCCCAATCATTCTAGACTTAGAAAAAGAGTGTCCAAAAGTACCATATTTAGCTTCTATCTGAAATTCTCCCGAGCTGTCAATTTAGGTGTTAAAGAGACCATTTGTAAAGCTTGGCTGGGAATTGCCATTATTGACTGGAATGTGTGTTTATCATTACATTCAATGATGAAAGTGGAACATGTAGCATATGAATAAATGTCAGCAGATGTTTCTTTTAAATGGCCTGAATTCAACCTCCTGTTGTTTGTCTTGAATACAAATATTATAAAAGGGAAAAAGGCAGAAAAATTTATGACATAAGTGCAAGGATAGATTTTTTGGGGGGTGGGGGACAACAAAAATAATTATCAGAGTCAGCAGAGAGTGAGGAAAGTTTAATTAATAAGAACGATTAGATGTTAATACTGCTTAATTTGAAAATTATGGGGGGAAAGACAGAACTGCAGTTCAGCATAGACTAAAAACTTACCATTCTCATACGACAAGAATTGGAAATAGTCATGAAGATTGCTTACCAAAACTGAAGCCTCCAGTAAAGTTGTATTTTTGCACAGTTTTTACTTTTCATTCCAAAAAAGCCCAAAACAAACAAAAATAATCCCAAGAAACAGGTGGTGATAGAAAAAGGGCTAGGACACCCCCCCCCATAGTTGGAATGTTCTCAGTTGCTTGGAGAGAATGATTCTCTTCAGAGATTCTCACACTTCAAATGGGGTCCTTCAAAGATGTTCAGTAACTCAAGCACCAAATGTTTGTTATGCATGAGAATTTTTTCTTTTGAAAAAAAAACATGAAATTAAAAGAAATATGCTTTCAGTTTTTTTTTTTAAATCTCATGCATAATAAACATTTGCCCACAAGGATCTTATTTAACTGCCATGGCTGCGGTGACGATCCTGAGGAGAAAGGGGCCGCCCTTTTCTCCTTCTGGCTGTCCGGGTGCATGAACATTATGGATTTAAAGATGTATATCACCCTCCTCCACATGATCAGTGTTGTTTTTATATTGTCTTTTAGTCTGCATGAGGAAATTCAGCAATGTTTTGGCCTCACAATTGGTGAGCAATGCAGTTCAGAGAAAGAAATTTGAATGTGTTAAAGAATGAAAAAAGAATATTTTACTTTGTTGTTGTTGTTATTCACCCTCGAGTCGATCTCGACCCATGGCGATCCTGTAGATGAGACATCTCCAAAACTCCCTATACGCCACTGCGCTGCTCAGGTCCTGCAAATTCATACTCATGATCTCTTTAATAGAATCCATCCATCTAGCATGTGGCCTTCCTCTCTTTCTGCTTCCCTCTACCTTTCTAGCATTATTGTTTTTCCAGTGAGTCATGCCTCCTCATGATGTGGACAAAATATGACAGCCTCAGTCTAGTAATCTTGTCTTCTAGAGACATTTCTGGTTTGATGTCCTCTAGGACCCATTGTTTGATTTCTTGGCTGTCCATAGTAATCTCAGCACTCTTCTTCACCAACACAGCTCAAATGAATTAATTCTCTTCCTATCTGCTTTCTTAACTGTTCAGCTCTCACATGCATGCATGGTAATACAATGGGCTAGTATGATTCTAACCTTGGGAATACAGTGGCTAGTATGTTTGTAACCTTGGTGTTCAGTTGTATGTCTTTACATTTTAGGATATTTTCTAGTTCTCTCATAGCTGTCCTCCCCATTCTTAGTCTTTTTATGATTTCTTGACTGCAGTCCCCACTCTGATCAATATTTGATCCTAGGCATGGACATTCTTTTATTATTTCTATTTCCTCATTGTCTAGGTTGAATCGGTGTAAACTTTCTGTGGTCATTATTTTTGTTTTCTTTATGTTCAATAATAAGCCTGCCTTTGCACTTTCCTCCTTTATCTTTCTTAGTAGCTGTTCCAAGTCTGTGATGTTTTCAGCTAGTAGTATGGTGTCATCTGCATATCACAGGGCCAGTACACTCCGCCATAAAGCGGTGTGTTGCCGGTGATACTAGGGTTAGGGAGCACACACCAACCGCAAGCTCCCTAACCCGAGTCCATGGCAGCGCAGGCATCATGGCGGCCTCCCATCCAACAGGGGCTGCCATGATGCTGGCGCTGATGCGCAGAGTCCCCACAGCCACATGGGGAAGTGACATCATATAAGGGCTGAATTATGATGTTGCAGGAAGGAGCTGCATTTCGCAGCTCCTTCGTACAGTGGCTCATTCCCGCAGCAATTCCATGGCCCTGGGGATGATCCTGAGGAGAAAAAGGCCACCTTTTTCTCCTTCTGGCTGTCTGGGTGTCTGGGGGCATGAAGCCCCAAGGACACCCCTTTTCCAGACCAAAAAGAAGCAGCCTGGAAAAATGGTGGATTGGGGCCGCAGGGCTGGCGGTGAGTCTGCCCTGGCCCCGATCCACCACGAAAAGGGGTGGTCTGTATTACACCACATTGTTGATATTCCTTTCTCCTATTTTCACTCCTCTTTTTCTGTGTCCAATCCTGCTTTTTGTATAATATGTTCTGCATACAAGTTGTACAGATAGGGTGAGAGGATGCAACCTTGTCTGACCCTTTGCCAAGATCCATTCTGTTTCTCCATGTTCTGTCCTGACAGTGCCTCCTGTCCTGAGTCAAGATTCCTCATTAGGACTAGCAGATGTGTTGGCATTCCCATGTCTTTAAGGGTGTTTCATAGTTTTTCATGATCTATGCAGTCAAAGGCTTTGCTATAGTCTAGAAAGCATATGCTGATTCTCTTTTGGAATTCCTTAGTATGCTCCATTAGCCACCGTATGTTTGCAATGTGGTCCCTAGTGCCTCTTCCTTTCCTGAATCCTGCTTGCACCTCTGGGAGTTCTCTCTCCATGTATGGTTGGAATCTGTGTTTCATAATTTTTATCATGATTTTGCTTGCATGAGAGATTAGAGCTATTGTCCTATAGTTGCTGCAGTCTTCTGTATCTCCTTTTTTGTTGGTGGGGATGTTTATTCATTGTTTCAAATCTGTTGGCCATTGCTTTGCTTTCCAGATCTGTTGACATATGTTGGTTAGCACTGGGGTTGATTCTGTTAGTGTGGACTGAAGCAATTTGATTGGAATATCATCTGTTCCTGATTATTTCTTTTTTCGCATTTCTCAAATTGCAGCCTCCATCTCTGTTTTTAGAATTTGTGGTTTATCTTCATATGACTCTTCAGTCCATATGTCCTTGATTTGGTTATCCCTTTTATGTAGCTCTTCTTTGTACTGCATCCAATGTTTTTTTTATTGCTTTCTGTTCTTGAAATAGTTGTTTTTATTGTCATAGAGTATCTCGATCCTTGGTCTGAATTTTCCGTTGATTTCCCAGATCTTTTGGAATAGGTCTATTGTTCTTCCCTTTTTGTTGTTCTCCTCTATCCCTCTGCATTGATTGTTGTAGTAATTGTCTATGTATTCACACTATTTGTTGAACAGTAGCATTCATGGGTTCTGAGTTTGTTCCTGTCTCCCTTTTGCTTTGTTTCTCTTCTTTCTTTTACTGCTTGTAGTGTTTTATCTGATATCCATGGTTTCTTCTCTTTCTTTTTGACTGCTGTACCTGTCTGTCTGCATGCTTCTTTTATTATATCCCTTGCTTCTGACTATAGTCCTCCTGGTTCCTGGTCTATTGTGTTAGTAGTTCAAATCTATTCCTTATATTGACAGTAAATTCTGTTGAAATATTATTTAGATCAAATTACTTACATAATGAATTTTAAGGATAAGGACATTAGTGGGGTTGTTTTTTTTTTTGGGGTGGGGGGCTATCTGGCCATGTTCTAGAAGAGTTTATTCCTGACGTTTCACCAGCATCTGTGGCTGGCATCTTCAAAGAACATTGACATAGAAGAGAGATGGACACACACACACACACACACACACACACACTTGTGACCTTAGGTCTGGAGAAAATTCCATGTTAACTGTGTATTGTTTCTGTGTTGATAGTTCTGTTGTTGATAAGGACATTGTCACTATAAATCAAGGGAAGGCAATTTGGGGAATTGATATGACACATTTTCCCCCTTCTTTCTTCCTCCTCAAATATATATATAGATGTCCTGGGGACCACTGTCAGAATGAGTACTCTGTACTCTTGTATTTTGGTGATGTACAGACCCAGTGATGTTTTGGTGATGTACAGAGCTGGTCCCCAACCAGCCATATAACACCGGTTCTAAGGGACCTCCATTGGCTGCCTATTCGCTTCCGAGCTCAATATAAGGTTGGTTATCACTATAAAGCCCAAATGGCTTGGGCCCAGGATACCTAAGGGACCGTCTCTCCCCGTACATTCTGCCTCGCACCCTCAGAACGTCGGGGCAGCAACTACTGAAGGTGCCTGGGGCCAGATTAGCCTCCACCTCCGGAGAACATTTTCCACAGCTGCCCCAGCCCTTTGGAATAAGCTGCCCACTGAGCTCCGCTCATCTACCACCCTGGCCACATTTCAGGAAGGATTAAAAACCTTCCTATTCCAGCAAGGCATTCCCCGAATAAATATCCTGTGGGCCTCCCTCCTCTTCCGTGGCCATGAGGTTGGGCTATTGGGGCTTTTTATTTGTTATTGTATTTATGGTTTTTAACATCTTGTATTTGTATGTGTTTTAATTATGCTGGTAAGCCGCCCTGATCTTTTGGAAGGGCGGGATAAAAATAAAAATTTTATTTTTATTATTTTATTTATATCAAAAAAAAAAAGGAGAAAAAGAAAAATTCAACATGCTGTGCTTCTGAATTTTAGCAACAAGGCATCAAATTTTATTACAGGCCAGTCTGTTGTTTGTTGTATGCCTTAAAGTCATTTTTCACCCATGGTGACCCTATGGTGAACATATCATGGGGTTTTCTTATCAAGATTTGTTCAGAGGAGGTTGTCACGCTTCCCCCTGAGCGGAAGCATGTGACTTGCCTAAGGTCATCCAATGGGTTTCATAGCTAAGCTGGGAAACATACCCTGGTCTCCAGAGTCAAGCGACCAATACCGACCACTACATCACACTAGCAGTAGCAATGTAAAAAACTTGAAGGAAGATTGCTGGATATGGTGTGCCCATTCTGCTATAGATGATAGCAAATGAGTCATAGGATAATCACTTCCCAATAGTATATCTCTGTTGAGAAACTCTAAGATCCATTGCTGAAGAGGATGCTCTGATGGCCAAACTGAGATACTAATTTGACACATTTCAAATAAGCAGATCCTAGGTCCACAAAACCCACTACAGAAATAATCAAGTTTGAGACCGTTTTAACTATCCTGGCTCAATGCTAGAAATAGAATTACCAGAATTCTGGAACCAGTGTTTTTGTGAGACATTTAGCTCATCTGTCAAAGAGCTGTGGTGCCACAAAAACTACACTTCCAGGATCCCTAGGACTGAGCTAGGCCGTTAAAGTGATCTCAAACTGGATTTTTTTTTCTGCAGTGTTTTGGACCCCAGTTCCAGCTCTATGCTGAAAGTTACTTTGTGAATGTCACCATTCAAACAGGCTTCCAGATGGGCTATGGCAGGGGTAGGCAATCTTTTGAGCAGGGGGCCGGGTTGCTGTCCTTCAGACAACTGGGGGCCGAAGCGAAAAAATAAATAATTAATTTAAATATATATATATATATATATATATAATATATATAGCAGACAAATGTAGGACAAAATTTTCAAATGGAAGACACTTTTTTTAAAAAAATGGAGGACACGCGAAAAATTTGCTGATTTTTTAAAAAATGTTAATATAATGCATGTTTCTGAGGTTTCTATAGACAATTGCCCCCCAAAGGCCCCGGCGGCAATCGGCGGCAGGACCGGCTGGGGCCGGTCCCAAGCCTCGCCGGGCCGCATCCGGCCCACAGGCCGCAGGTTGCCTACCCCTGGGCTATGGAGTTGAGACTGCCATGGTCGCCTTATTGATGATCTCCGTCTGAGCATGGACAGGGGAAGCGTGTCCTTGTAGTGTCTTGGACATCTCAGCGGCTTTGGATACCACGACCATGGTATCCTTCTGGACCCCTGAGGGAGTTGGGTATCGGGGGCACTGCCTGCAGTGGTTCCGTTCCACCTCTCGGGCAGGTTCCAGATGGTGGAGCTGGGGGACTGTCGCTCTGATAAGAGGGCCCTTACATCTGGTGTCCCTCAGGGAGCGATTTGTCCCCTATGCTTTTCAACATTACATGAAACGCTGGAGAATAATCCAGAGACACGGGGCGCGGTGTTATCAGTATGTTGATGACACCCAAATAGTCTTCTCTGGTCTCTGACTGATGCAGTAACTAAGGAAGGCATCTTCCTCTAGATGCCTGCTTGGAGTCAGTAATGGGCTGGATGAAGGAGAACAAACTCAGTGTGAATCCAGGAAACGGAAGTATTTGGTGATAGGTTCCCGGTTTCCAGGTGGTGAGATCTGTCACCCGGTCCTGAACGGGTCACGCTGCCCTTGAAGGACTCAGTGCGAGCTTGGGAGTACTCCTTGACTTGTCGCTCCAGCTGACATCTCAGGTGGATGCGACGTCAGGAGTGCTTGTCATCAGCTCTGGCTGATACGCCAGCGGCGTCCCTACCTGGACCGTAGGGACCTTGAAACTGTTGTACATGCTTTGGTAACCTCTCGATTGGATTTCTGCAATGCGCTCTACATGGGGCAACCCTTGTACCAAACCCGAAGGTGCAATTGGTGCAGAACATGGCAGCAAGATTGGTCCGTGGTAGCCCAGGTCGGACCATATAACACCTATCTTGAAAGACCTCCACGGGCTGCCTATTCGCTTCCGAGCTCAATACAAGGGTTGGTATTGACCTATAAAGCCCTAAATGGCTTGGGCCCAGGTACTTGGAGGACCGCCTCTCCCCATACATCGCCCGCACACCAGAACATCTGGAACGAAACTGTTAGAGGTCCCTAAGTCACATTTTGTGAGGACCTCACAGAGGGCTTTTGCCATCGTCGCCCCCTCCCTTTGGAACAGGCTCCCTGTAGAGCTCCACTCCTCCACGTCGTTAGTTTCTTTTAAAAAGAATTTTAAAACATATTTATTTCGGCTAGCTTTCCCACCTTAGATAATTATTCTTTTTCTCTGCCCCTTTGTTTATGACCAGACTATTGTAATTTGACCTTCCCATCTCCTGCCCCTGATATATGTAATTGTATTGATTCCTGTTCCTTTGTAGGGATGTTTTTAACTCTGTACTGTGATGTTTTTAATCTTTTGTAAGCCGCCTTGATCATATTTATGGAAAGGCGGGGTATAAATAAATTATTATTATTATTATTATTATTATTATTATTATTATTATTATTAAAATCAAATCCTATGAAAATTTGACCCTATAATCCCAGACCACTGCTTACACTAACTTTGGTTTACAGAAATTGTAATCCAAAATCTCTAGATGGCACCAGGATGCCAAACACTTCTGTATCCACTAAACATGATTAATCCCCTTTAACTCTTTAAGACTCAAATTTGGGTAGACATGTACATACTTGCAACATACACTTTGGCAAACATCGTTGAAATATGAAGAATTTACTTCTGAGGAGGCATGTATAGGATTGAGCTGTTAGTCTGTTTCCCTGCCTCCCCCCATGCTTGAATGGTGGTCCCACCTAGTTCTACAGCAAGCTACTTCAGGAACTGAATAGTGTTTCCAAAGCAGTTTGTAATATGACAGGAGGATCAAACATTTAGAAAAGATAATGGCAAGTTTCTATATCATCTGTATGGCTTTATGTATGTAGATCTGTCTTTATCAACCTGTATAGGCACACACACACACAAAAAAAATAAATAAAATGTATAATGTTATTGACCACCAAATCAATGTTCCCACTAAGAAATTGTAGGAAGCTACATGGAGAGAAAGTGTGAAATATCATACTCTCTCACCAACTATGTGAATCCTTTTTTTAATTTTATTTATCTGGACTCCACTTTCTGACTTCCATATAGTTGGTTAGTGTTCTTATTTTTTTCATTCAGGATGCATATCTTCTAACTCAGGACATATTGATCTGGGTGGTGGTGTCAGGGGAGAGATACTCAGGTTTTATTTCTCCCTTGTGGATATTTTTCTTATTCTTTCAGTTTTTTTAAAACTACTTTTCCCTAAAGTTTTCTTGTGTCAAGCAAGCTGTCTGCCACACTGCAAGATCCTGTTGCACACTTAGGGGTCTATTCTTCTTTAACATGCATGCATAACTGCCCTTGATGCTAAGGAGAGTTATGCATGCATACTGAAGAGAGAATAGATCTCTTAATCCTGCTTGGCAGGATTCCCCTGCTAAGCTTGGCCCCAAGCAGGCATGTGTAGTGTTTGGTGACCTTTTGCACTAGGCCAATCAATCCATTGTGGACTAAAGTAA
Organism: Sceloporus undulatus; assembly: GCF_019175285.1. Taxonomy (NCBI): domain Eukaryota; kingdom Metazoa; phylum Chordata; class Lepidosauria; order Squamata; family Phrynosomatidae; genus Sceloporus; species Sceloporus undulatus. The sequence continues at coordinate 330,939,291 of NC_056522.1, forward strand.
AACTTCCTTTTCTTGGCATGAAGCACGGCAGCGTTCCATTTGGAATTCTTTGAAGTGTAGCATCTAAGTCTACAACCCAGGAAAACAACTTGAGCAGCAGTAATTTTTAGCACAGGATGGATGAGCAACTCCAATCCTCCCTCGGTGATCTTTTTTAAAAAATTAATTTGCCCAGAGTGAAATTTTATAAATTCCAAGGAGTTACATTGTTCTGAGTGTTCTCATATCTTCCAACAATAAGCACCATTCCAGCATTTCCAATCCTGTTGACCTCACTGGAAGTAGGGTAAGACCTCTTGTCTTCTTTCTATCAGTGTTAGGTTGCACTACCTCATCTTCCCTCAGTCAAAGAAGTGTAGAAAAAAAGCACAACGTGATGGCAAAAGCAATTCCTTTCAATGAATTTCAAATCCTTTGAGGCTCTGGAGGGGAGGGATTTGTGTGTTTAACCGCTATTCATGATAATGGGGATTACTTAGTTCTGCCATCCAGCACTAATAGGGGACTAGATTCTGAGTAATTTACAAGCCAACACCAGCATTTGTACACATAAGTCACAAATTATTTGACCAAACATTGTTGTACATAAATAACCCATGATTTTTTTGATCAATATTTGTGTTTGCAAAGCATTCAAAAGTTGCTCCAGGACATGGGCAGAAAACATGAGTGATTGATGGGATAACCTATTTTTTAGGACATAGAAAGCACAATGCAAGAAAACTCAAGGCACAAGGCTACAGGAAGCCAGAATGATACAAGGAAATGCAGAAACAAAGGGAAGGGATTGGAAGATTTACTATAGGAAGAAGCAACAGGGTGAAGAAAGACAATGAAGGTGAAGAACTCTTGGAATGCCTCAGGAAATGTGGGGCAAGAGGGTGGAGAAATCTCTCTTTTTTTGTCATTTTTCCTACCATCACTCAGAGAGAGAAAGAGATCCCTCCATACTCATACAGCTGCCCAGTAGGAGCAGTAGAAATTTGGGTTTAGGCCCACAGAGCCATGTCAAAAGCATAAACTCATGATTTGTAGCACAAATCTGACATAGCACACTTAAACCTAACTGTAATTTATTTTTATTTATTTTTTGCAAATACTCAAGTGTATATACTGCAAAGGAAACAACAAAATACAAAAATCCTTATCCATTGATTTTTTTATCCACAGATTCAAGCATCCATGGCTTGAAAATGTTTTTAAAAAGTATAAATTCCAAACAGCAAACTTTGATTTTCCCTTTTATATAAGGGACACCATTGTACTGTGCCATTGTATTTAATGGGACTTGAGCATCCTCAGATTTTGTTATCCATGGAGGATCTTGGAATCAAACCCCAGCAGATACCAAGGACCCACTGTATTCATTTTACACAACTATGCCTATGAATGATTCTCAAGTTTGTATTATTTAAGATTTATTTGATGATTACAGAAGGTACAAGAAAGTCTGAGTTCCAACAGATGGACAGTTTACTCTAATTGGTAATAATAACTGGATTCAGCCCTGTGTGTTCTGTTTTAGTCTACGTTTCACACTACATATTTCACATAAGGAAGTAAGTGGCTGTGCAGACTGGCCATTAAGGCCGGCCTGGAGGCAGAGTTGGAGTGTGGAATCTATACTACGCATGCCCCGACTGCCCCATAGCAGCGTGACACCGTGCACCACTCTACACGGCAGGCAGCATCACAGCGCTCCTCTGTCGCTGCAGTTACAAGACACAGCAGCAAAGGAACACCTTAAAGCTATCGCACCCTTTCCAGGGTGCAAAAAGGCCAAATTGGGGCTGCAGCATGAAGTTGCCACGGCCCTGATCTGAGGAAGATGGAGGTAGCTGCAGGCCATCCCTTCAGGGGCGGTCTGCACGGCTACTAAATTATTACTCTTCCTCATCTCCTCCTATGTGAAAAGGAAAAAGTGAGCCTGAAGGACTAGAGAAATCTATCCTCTGTCAGACAATGCAGATATTCCAGTGGGGTTGGGGGTTACACACATTTGAGAGTGGCAATTTGTAGTGATGATTCTTGCATTCGACATATTCACACAAGCTACTTGGCTTTTTCCACCCTCAGCCACAGATAGATACATGTTAATTCTGAGCTGCCCTGACAAATATGAAGGAAAAGGAATTTAAGGCAGGTCTTGATATTTTACAGACTATAAGCTGTCCCCTCCAATATATATATATATATATATATATATATATATATATACACACACACACACACACACACACACACACACACACACACACACACAGAATCACTATTTTCATGTACCAGTTCTTGTTTGGAGATGAAGTAAATATTCTGCATATAACAACAGATTTTGCCTTAATAATGAAAGCTGCCAATCATTTCCATCCCCATTAAACAATAGCAGTTGTGGAAACACACTGAGTTAGCCAAGAGCTTTTATGCCAAGCTGGGGAGGATATTTTTGTCATATGAACAAATTGCTCCCTGGAGAGTAGGGGAGGGCACAGCAATTGTTGTTCTAGCAGTCCTGACTTTGTCTATCAGTTGATTAAACTGTGTTAAAGAGGCAAGGTGGCTTGATTTTGCTCCAGGACATGAGTGCTTATGACAAGGTTTTCACCAGATCCCTAACGTGTTAAACACAGGTACCCATAGGCTGAAACACACTGTTCACAGTGCCATACTTGTTTTCCATACAAACCTACGCACTACCATTGCAGCCACCCACGTATTGCTTGCCTGACAACTCGCTTATGCAGCTAGCATCCTAATGAATCAAAATTAACTTCTGCTTTTTAAAAACCTAAAAAAGGCGCATATCTCTTAAAACAATTCTGTCTTTTGAGTTTCAAGGACTTTGGATGGACAATGATAGTTGGTCCATTTAAAGCACTGCATGACACATCTTCTACCCTTCGAAATGGTCAGGATAGACCCATGCATTCTGCTGCTATTCATTGAAAGAAAAAATAAATAGCAAGCATTAAGGAAATCCAGCTAGTGTCTGAGAAAGAAAATCTAATAAAGTTGACAAATCTTCAGTAAACAAATTAGCTCATAGGCATATTGTGGGCAATCACTACTCAGTCTTGTTGACTACCTATGAAGGTATATAATTTAATGCTTCTAGATAATTCATGGGTAAAATACAAATCAGTTGACATTGCAGGATAAATAATAAATAATACTCCTCTTGAACTGCTAGGTTTATAATTATCTGTAAATGTGAGACTGAAATAAGAAAATACAAACAATGAAGAGAGATAAAGAATTTGCTGCAATTTAAAAGAGTTTTCAGGAAATGGAACATGAGAAAAGGGCAAGGTTGTGAAATCCAAACCAGAAGTGAGCCAATGTAACCTATAGGTGATCTATAGAGCTGGAATTCAGTTTCATCCCATCCCAGGAGTGTTTTTTTTTTTTTCCCCTTTTCCTTTCAGGAACCCTTTGTATGTTACTTTGACTATACCTCATCTCCTGATACTGTTAGCAGAAATAAACACCTTCCCCAAAAAGTTGTGAAGATAAGGAGACCTTGTTTTGGAGAGGAGTTTGCACATCAAAGGCCTAGTGAGATGGATCCAGACTGAAACTGCATCTGCACTGCAGAACTAATGCAGTTTGACACCACTTTAACTGCCATGGCTCAATGCTATGGAATTCTGGGATTTGTAGTTTTGTAAGATATTTGGTCTTTATTGTCAGAGAGATCTGGTTCCATAACAAACTACTGTATAAATCATAGAATTCCACAGGATGGAGCCATGGCAGTTAAAGAGATATCAAACTGCATTCATTCTGTAATGTGGCAGCAGTCTCAGTTGACACTTAGAATGGATCCACTGAAAATGACAAATTTCATTAATTTCAACCTATCTACTACAAGTGTGACTAAATCTCTACTAAATTCCGACTAATTTACTACTAATAATGGAATATTATATTACTATTTTTAAATAGTATGTTAAATATTAAAAATCTAAAATTAAGCCAACAACTATGCTTTAATACTGTAGACCAAATACCTTATGAAACCATGCCTAGGATTCAAATTTTAGTATGTGAGATAATTTCCAACCCTACAAAGGACAATATACAAATGCGTAGTTTTAAAGACAGTCTTTAGTCTTTACAGTGGAAAATGTTTATTTTTCTTCTTTCCATATATAAATGCATTTAAGATCTGATTACTCACACTAGCTTAAATGGCTCTCATAGTAGCCTTACAATATTCAGCAGAGTAACATACCTTTGCATTCATGGAAACATTTGTAGTTCATATATACATGCATATATATCATGTTGCCATTAATTTAAGAAAAAATAATCATTTGAGATGAAACTGGAAAAGTATTTAAAGAGTGCAGATTAAGGAGAAACAAAGGCCATTTTCAACTTGAAGTGATGTTTGAATTAGTTTGTTTTCATTGTTAGCTGCGACAGTACTTAAGTCTCCCTTTGGGACTACATGGCTAAAGCCACCTTTGGCTTCTCACACTTGCTTTGCCCAATATATTGTTAAAAAACAGAGCCTACGGCAGAGATTTTCTACCTTTCATCACATAGGAGCCCAGAGTGCAAGCCACTGATCCTCAAATTGTTGGGATTTCTTTAGGAGACGGCTTGTTTGTTCTGCCCCGTTGTCACTGAAGTGGTTAAATCTCTGTTTGTTTGTTTTGGTTCTGAATGGCTTTTAATGGATTAAACTAGAGCTTTTACCAAAGAGTTAGCTGTTGATTAAAGTATTGGGATAAGGAGTAGGGTTACCGCTTAGAATTCTAACAAAAAAAGAGGAATCTATGCAATTCTATGTTTATGAAGCATTCAGATCGTTAAATAACATTAATTTTGTCTGCAGTATTAATTATTTGAATAGCCAATTGCATTTTCAATAGATATATAGCCTACTTCATGCTAAATGATTAAGAGAGCATATATGTGTGTGTGTGTGTGTGGGTGTGTGTTTGTATACACATATAAACCTATTACACAGTCAGCAAAACTGTCTAGTCAAATGCAATGAACAGTATAATTCTATACATGCTTTCTCAGAAGCATGTTCCCATTGAGTTCAACCAGATGTACTTCCCGATAAATCCAATTGAGAGAAGAATGGACTGAGTCTTTTATTTATGAAGGTTTTTGAACAATGCTTGGATGGCCATCTGTTAGGGAAGCTTTAACTCAAATTTTCTACACTAGCAAGTTGTGAGATTAGGTGACCCCTTGGTTCCCATTCAGCTCTACAGTTTTATGATTACATTAATTTGGACACTACTAGGGGAAAAAACATTGAACATAGTCAGATTCATATCTGAGTAAATATACTGTGATTTAGCTTGCTGGAAACAAATGGGGGGGGGGTGCATCGTATTGACACACATAGAACCTCTAATGGAGTAGTATCACATAGTCTACAAGATATCTGATCTTCTCATCATCATCTACATCTTCTGCCAGCTTATGTTAAATATTTAAAATATTATAAATAAAACAATGTTTTATTTATTTTATTATTTATATTATAATAGTCCAAATTGGTTTACTGGTACCAGAAAATAAGAGATCAAGAGAAAGTAATCAGCTGATTTTGGTATCTTTGCAACATACAACATACTCTGTAACATGCAGAAATATTCTCTTTCTCTCTGTCTGCTAAAAAAAAATAGATAGCTAGATAGCTAGATAGATAGATAGATAGAGTGCGTAATCAGGCATCTGTTACTTTGTAGTATCACCAGTCAATCCTTTTCTTTTTTCTCAAAACTATTTGTATCTTTCAGTTCCCCAAAACTGACAGACAAGCATGCTAATACTCTTGAGTCAGCAGCTGTCAGTCAGTCAGCAAGAACTTCAGACATTCAATAACCTGTATTCTACAGAAACCAACTTCTGGACATTTATTTTGTTCTATTACAATATATGCCCATCTCATAGTATTTCTGTCCTATTCCCACCTTCTCTGGGCATGGATGACACTCAAAATCACTCTGTCAGACTTTTTAGGCATCTACCACAATTTCCTGATGAGTTATGGTTCCCCCCCTTTTCTTTTATTTTCTTTTTTACTTCTAGGAAGCACTCCATGTTATAAACTTGACACTGGCCATTGCAACAAAACTACTATTTCAGGTGTTGAGGCATCTGCCACAATTTTCTGACAAGCTATGGCAGAGCTCTGTAACTTGGTGAGGTGCTTGGAATTCTTCAGTCCAGTGGGTCTCAAACTTCTTATCCTTGTAATTCTCTTTATAGCTGCATGCGGATGTTGCACACACAACCCTTTCAACATAATAAATGAATAAAAATATTTTGTTTGTTTAGTGTGTGTATTTTCATTCACGTATTCATGTATATTTTTATATTAAACATTTTATAAGGAAATAGCCCCCCTCCCCCTCCTTTGGAAGAGGCTTCAAGCACCCACCTTGCCTTTCTCTTTCCCTCCAGGACAGAAACATTTTGGGTGGCAGAGGATCAGAGCCTCCAAGTCATATACTACTCTTGGGTAACTTTCACACACCCCTCCCCAAGGGCCCTGCCTCACAGTTAGAGAAGCACTTCTCTAATCTACTATCTTGAACTACAGCACCAGGAGTTCTCTAGCCAAGAATTCTTAATTGCTTGCAACTAAACTACAATTTCCAATATTCTCTGACTAATCTAACTTTGTAGTGTGGTTCCATCCTTAGTCTGTGTTATAACTGAGGCATTTCTTTTAACTGAGAAGTACTTGTGAAAAAGTATCCTAATTATTACCAGTGTCTAAAAGTTTAGCTATAAACAATGCCTATATGACACATGGGCTACAAAAAAATAAATAAATCTAAAATTTGCAGATTACAGGCAAATCCCTTGAAGAAACAACATCAGCCATCCATCGATGCCTTGATCCACTTATTGACTGGTCTGCATTAATGTCTGATAAATAAAAAAAGGTTGGAAATACAATACAAAAGTCAAAAGGGAAGAAGAAACAAACTTGTATCCTTGGCCTCAAGGCTGCCCGTACCAGTAAGTAGAGTGAGTTGATTTCCTTAGTTGGTAGATGCTAGGAAATGGTAGCAAGGTACTGAAAAAGAGAAGTATGAACCATGAAATCTGCCCTTTGCCCCTAAGATAGCTTTTCACCTCAGTTGTGATGGAGGTCATTGTTAAATCGTACCATGGCAAGTGTGGACATATCACTACATCTTAGTCTAATTCTAATTCTTATTTATTTATTTATTTAATTAGGTATTTATACCCCACTCTTCAGCCCTAATGGCTCTCTGAGCGGCTTTCTGGGATCATTATATGTGTATCACTTTGACCTTGTAGGAAAGCAACAGGATAGAACTGTAATCAATCAATCAATCAATCAATCAATCAATACTTTATCCTGAGTTCTCATCAAACCATCTGTGTTATATAGCACATAATAACAAATCCAGAATGCAGGTATTAGGAAATGCTTATCTTACCTATACTGGACATGTCACATTAGGAACTCTCTTGCACATATTGGCTTACACCCAATAGTGGCAACTACAGCAGGACCATTGAATCAATGGAATTTACATAAATGCTCACTTAACGAAGTTTCTATTGATTCAAGGGGACTACTCTTATCTGTGACTAACAATAGCATTCAGGCCATTGACTCGAATGAATGAGAGTTCCCGAAGAACTATTTTCTTCACAGGTAACTGCTACTCCCCCAGTATTGGGGAGAACATTGGCATAGGTAACAGCAAAATATATGATCAAGGCTATCGGAGGAATCCCCATCTCCTTCAACACCACAAACCACCCCCATAACATAAGCTGTGTTTCAGATGGGTGGAGCTTTTGTTGCAGGATTTGAATTCTTGCACCATGTTTCTGTCATGTTACCCTTCACTGTTGATTAATTTATCTTTCAATCTAGATGATTATCCATTACTAATTGTTAACCTTGCTGTTGAGGCATATATGAAAGAATCTTCATTCTCCAGAACCAGTTTAAGTAAGTTACAGCACAATTATGTGCATGTCTTCTCAAAAGTAACCTCCATTATAGCCAATGCAGTGTATTCCCCAAATATCCATAGAGGATTTCAACCTCAGGATTATTAAGATGTTTTAAGTAAGAATCATAGGCAGTAACATAACAGGTTCTATTATCTTTTCATGATGGGATTCTTTTGGATTCAGTCTTACCAGAATATCACTAATTAACAGATGCAAAGCCCTTGCTGAGAACTGAGTTTGAGTGTGGCAGAAGGGCTCTGGAAGACCAGGGATCTAATCCTTGACCAGTCATGGTTAACCTTGACATGTCACATTTTCTTAGCTTTCGGTGAATGCAATGGCAAAGAGTGTGTGCGTGTGTGTGTGTTGGGAAGCTGGCACAGAAATGGAATTGAATGAAATTATATTGGAAAAAGTGGGTACTGCTGAAAGTGTTACTGAAACAAATTCATTCATTGTTTTTTGTGGGTTTTTCAGGATATGTGGCCATGTTCTAGCAGAGTTTCTTTCTGATGTTTTGCCAGCATCTGTGGCTGGCCACATAGCCAAAAAACCCCACAAAAAACCATGGATGCTGGCCATAAAAGCCTTCGACAAATTCTTTCATTCTTTGCAATTTACATATTAACATAAAAATAATATGTATGCTGTACACCCTGCTTACTTGGGGTTTAGCAAAGAGAACTTTGGCAGACTGTCCACTGCCATTGTGATGTAATAGTTTGAGCATTGGACTCTGGAGATCAGGATTGAAATCCCCACTTGGCCATGGAAACCCACTTGGTAGCCTTGGGCAAGTCACAAACTCTCAGCCTTAGTAAACTGCATATTAGGGCCACCATAAGTGGGAAATGACTTGACAGCAAACAAGAACAACCACTCAATCTGATGTCCTAATGGATCATCACGGCCATAAAGGAAGTGAAAGACTGCCAGTTTTTAAGCTGATCTTTTAGATAACACTTTTATCTCCTATTGTATATACCCCAAGACCCTCTTTTCTGACTCCTACTGCTGATGGAAAACAATGGACACTTTAGCCAAAGAAGCCAAAGTGTTTCTCCAGTTATGGAACTCTCTCATCTTCCATGGAGAGATATATTTGCAGCTATCCTCCTAAGGAGTTTAGGCTTGCTCCCTTATGGATATACCAGATACACCTAACTCCAGAATGAAAGAACTTATCATGTTCCAAGTCACAGAATGTCAAAACTTAATAGGAAAGCTAAAATCACTTTGAGCTTAATAAATTGAGGTTTTCTCTTTTTCCTTCAATCATGTGAAATGCATTCATAATTATATATCAAATAAGTCAAATGCTTCACTACGATATTTTCATTTCTGAAAGTGGTGTCGAAATGTGCACATTACCATTATGCCCATTAACCTTCACCATTCTTATTGCATTGAATGAGAGGAAAATTCTTCTGTAATTCAGAATAATTTTTGTAGAGTGATATTTGAAATGTTGAAGTCTCATATTGGCAAAGATGGTTGTGTACTCATAATATATAGTAATATTTTGCAGATGTACAGATTTCAAGGACGATATTGCTAAACATATTAAGATATTCCATTCACATACTTTCTCATGCTGCTTGTTAATAAATCATATTTGAGTAGTGACAGCTTTGCATTATTACATTGGATGAGACAAAGATTGTTCATGATACATTTATATATTGGCCTTTCCATTAGAAGGAGGAAGATGTTTCTGAAGCATTTGTGCCTTTTCATGTGGCAATATTCCATCTGCAACCCACATAAATGAGAGCTCCTTAGTCCATATGTGATTTAATTGAAGGGAAATGAAATATGAGTGTTAGGATAAGACTCAGATTAACATGATGTTAATTTATAAAAATGATAGTCAGATCCTTCCATAAAGATATAGATATGGATATACACACAGGTATACACCTTCTTTACCAGCCATATAATCATAAGATTCATAGCATATAACCAAGTAACAGTCTTCAAAATCCTTACTGTAATTCAGAATTCATCTCCACCTAATGCACACAAGACCCTCTCTACGGTCTCTGTAGACTGATGGTGGTCATTTGCCACTTACAATGATCAAACATTCCTGAGATTATACTCCCATTTTTTTTTTTTACTTCAGGCCTTTAGTGTACATATATGTTCTTGCAAAAGAAACTTTCTTTCCTTTTTTCTAATGTTACTAACCAGCCCTTCTCCCTGAAAGCTGAGTTCTGTGATAGCATTAAAACAATTAAGTATAACACCCCTGAGCGAGAAGTAGAAAATCAAGGGTCAGCTCTAGTATTAGGCAGTGAGATGTTTCTTTTAGGCAAGCATAAGACTCAGATTAGCAAGTCTAGGTCCTGGGAACCCTAGCTGGAATTCAACAGTGGGATATGTTGAAGCTGTATCTAGACTAGACTAGCCCTCAGCAACAGCTGAGTGCTTGGGAGTGCTTGTCCACCAGCTATGTCCTTTCGTGAACATAGATAACTTAGCCACAGTAGTCTATGCACTGGTAACTTCCAATTAGAGTACTGCAACGTATTCTCTAAGTGAGATTGCCATTGAAGATGACTCAGAAACTGCTGCTAGTGCAATATTCCATTAAAATAACATATAACACCTGTTCTGAAGGAATTGGCAGCATTGGCTGTCAATATGTTTCCATTCAGAATTCAACATGCTAGCAATAACATTTAAAGCCCTACGTGGCTTGGGTTGTTGCATACCTTCATATAGTTTTGGACTCATGATGACCCCAAGAAGGACCTATCACAAGCTTTTCTTGGCAAGCTTTTTCAGAGAGGGTTTCTTATTGCCATCCTCTGAGGCTGAGAGAGTGTGACTTACCTAAGGTCACTCAATGGGTTTCCTTGGCCTAGTGGGGGTCCGAACCCTGGTCTCTAACATCATAGTCAAGCCACTGGGACCTCTATCTATATATGTCTCTCCAAACATTTAAATCTATTGGAAGAGATCCTCCATGTCCCTTGGAAATACATTGTTGGAGGACATGGGAAAAGGTCTTCTCTGCAGAGGCACCCCAATTGT
>NC_056522.1:330955303-330968475 GCF_019175285.1 Sceloporus undulatus
AGAATTGCACTTCATTAAAGCTCTACCAAGCTGATTGGAGTGGAGGAGGTAATTGAGATTTAAAGTGGCATTCCCATCACACTGTCCCTTTTTCAACTTAACAACTGTCATTCAAGCCACACAGGGCAACAATTGGCCAGATTTCCCAGCTCTTCGGAGTAATAAAACAGACACTCACCTTCTGGCTATTCGCTTTACTTACTTTGTTCTAATTTCCAATTCATGTGTCATTAGTGAACGAAGATTGACAAGAAATAGCTTTGACCTCACAGATTTGACCTTCAACCCCAGAGACCCAATTCTAGACTGAACATAGGTTGGAGTATGCTAAGAACACCTTTCCTTTGCACAAGGGTGAATGGCAGGTTTTTTTCCCCCTCCGTGATTTGTACCACCCCCTGCTTGCCACTACATTTAGACTATGAGACATGTCAACTGCCTGTCACAATTACAATAGACACAGCAAACCAGAATTTCCCTCAAATCCAAGGGGAACTTCCTGAACAAAGAGTAAATTTTTGCTGCACAGATTTTTTTTTTGAGACCTCCAATTTGTGCCGGCATAATGAATGCAGCCCACAGACAAATAGGTAGTTGTTAATTATCCCAGCAATTTCTTTTTTTAATGTGCTAACAACACAGCATGCAAAGCCTTCATATCCTACACTGTTACCTGATGATCTCATCACATTTGAAAAGATGGTAGTCTAGGGAGGAATCATTATTGCATGTGTGTGTGTGTGAGAATATGTTGCATGGAAATAATCCCATATATTTGTCATGATTTAATCATAAGCAAGCACAACAGAGTAGGAAAAGTAGGTTTGACTGCCCCTTTTACACAGGTGACTGAAGTCATCTTACCCATACAGAAAGCCTTAAAGGGTAATTTGATCTTTTTATTTTCCTTGGGCAATTACCCTAAGGCTTGTATATACCAATTTAGTGTCATATTACTCATCAGCAGCAGTTTGTGGATGAATAATAACCAAAAGGGCAAGACCTATGACCTTAATAAGAACACTCAACGAATTTTCACGTAATTTATGTCTTTTTTCAGAGTTGCCTTTCAGAGCACAGGAGAAATGTAATCACAGCAGTTCCATTGTGTTCCACTGTTTCTGTTCCTTCATATTTTGTGAATAAATATTTGGGGGCGAATCAGCATTCTGCCACCAACAAACAAAATAACTGAATGTACTGTTTTGTTGGTTAGCCAATCTTTGAGAACTTGATCTTGTCATTGTCATCCTCTCCTCCTTCTTCAATTTTGCACAACAGTTTGAAAACACACACAGGTTACTTAGTACATCTACATTAACTTAATGAGATGTGCAGTCATGTCACTCCCCCCCCTTATGATATTCATTTGTCAACATCAAAAAAAAAAAAAAAAAAACCAACACTGTCAGGCTGCTACACTGACTTTACTCCAATGAGATACACAGGCATTTAATTTTCTTCTGTAATATTCCTTCATCTATTATAAGGAATATTTGCATAGTTCATTGTGTTGCCCTCTTGTTTTCTGAATTCCCCTTTCATGTTGGTGAAGAAAGTGAATAAAATGTACTCTATTTTCTAACAGAAGGAGGTATAAACTTTTGTGAAGTCTCACAGTTGTCACCATGTCATTTATAAGTACCTCTACCTTTCCTAAATTTAAGTAAATTTCAAAGCATTGGCTTCTATTCAAAAGCCCACAATTAGCATATAAATACCACAGAATCATTTCAGAGCTGTGCATGTATCCAGCGTATGACATGGTAATAGTTTACTAATAATTATAAAAACCCATGAATTCTATTGAGCACACAGTCCCATTCTCTATTAAAACTGTGTCACAATTGTGTGAAAAACAGGGCTTTGTGTTAATGAAAATGCATTATTTTACCATCACTCGGCACTGTTTGTATACTTACTTATTACCCAGTTTCAATATTTCTTTCCACCAGCCAGAACCAAACTTTTGTGATATATATATCACACACACACACACACACACACACACACACACACACATATCAGCTTCCTCTTTCCCAAGGGTACATTTTAATGCCTAGAAAGGCCAACAAGGGTCAAGACTTTTGGACTGTATCTCAACAGTGCATTTGTGATCATCAAAAGAAATAGGCCTCTAACCATTGGTAGTGCTGTAGAGGTTTCTTTTATCCTGCACCTGTGACAATTACCCTGTGTTAGTGAAGCTAACAGGAGTCAGGTTTTAGGGCAAGGGTCAGAGCACTGTCAAGAGGAAGTTATTCTTCAGTCCACTAAATCTGTTATCATTTTCATCTAATGTGACATCCATCTGTCAATCAGGGAATTTAGGCAATTGTCTTATTCTGAGTGCTGCACTTTATGCCTCCGTCAGCTCACATTTTCCTCCTTTCCTTATAATTACATTTTTCCACCTCTAAAAATCCCTGTGCAAAATAAACACCAAATATCTTCACTCAGTGGTCCAAAGGAACAAGGGATTTTATACTAAAAGCAGTTTCACTTGTAAGATTGCTTGACTGCTCTGAAAAAGTTGATACCCATTTAATTCCCAATTATTGTGACTTTTTTTAGTTTTCAGAAAGAGAGCAAAGGAATGGAAGGAAATATTCAAGTAATAAAATAAGTTCTTTTTGGCAAATAATTTCTTCCCACTGTGTATCAGGTAACAAAGGATCAAGATAGTGCATTCTTCAGATTCTCATCCTATGGGTCACTTCATGTTACTATTTAACAGCTCCACGATTTATACCATACATGTACAGTGTCTGAAAATATGCAAACTTTCTAAGAGTATGCAAAGACCCAAAGCACCTTTCAGATTTACTGAGATAAAGAAATTTCTAGTATAAGCTTTTGTGTATGCCAGGCTGATGATGTGAGCTGGTGTCCACAAAAGTTTATGCTAGAAATTTCTTGTCCTCAGTCTCAGAGGTACTACAGAATTCCTTTCTATATTTTTATTCTGAATCGAATTAACACTAATTTCTAGGGGTACATACAAAGGCAAGGAAGTAGCAGTTGGTTACATTCCAGATCATATAAAATTAGGAAACACAACATCTTCCCTAAGATGGGGCAATGAAGGTGATGAAAACTTCATCCCAACCTATCTAGAAGGCATCAAACTGGAAAGTACACCCAAGTGCACACAGTGGCCAGCACCCTGTAAGTGATATGAGCAAGGGTAAGACCAACTTACATTTCTGTATGTCTCTTTTTGGTTGTTTCTGAAGCTGGTGTCCTGCAACAACGACACCCCCGCCCCCAACTCACAGTTTTGTTGCAAAAGCTCTTTTGTGGCCATTCTGTAGCTGCTGAAGAGCATAGGGGATTGGAGAAACTTCTGACTATACCTGATATACCTAATACAGACAAATGACATAAATTGCTGAAAAGCCAGTGGCTCTTGGATACAAGGCATAAGCAGATGCTTCTTGGATCTTTTGTCCTATTCTCCACCATCCATAGGATGACTGTTCAGGGGACTATTAAAGAAAAATTGTGAGTCTTGAAGGTGGTGAGTGGGGAGCTGTAGGAGAGTTCTGCCTAGTCTAGAATATTTACATTACACTGGGCTATGTAAGATCTTGACCTGTGATTAAACTCACAAAGGATAACATGAGCTACAAGAACTATAAAAATGCTGTCAGACAAGGGCAACATTTCTGGGAAATGTATGTTTTTGAACAAGATGTTCAAACAAGCTTGCAAAATGTGAGTTAGACAAGGTAACTGTTACATGGATTTGTAATTGGTTGACCGGCTGAACCCAAAAGGTGATCAACAATGACTCCTTTTCATCCTGGAGAGAAGTGACCAGTGGGGTCCCACAGGGCTCTGTCCTGGGCCCAGTGCTGTTCAACATCTTTATCAATGACCTGGATGACAGAATTGGGGGCATGCTTATCAAATTTGCAGATGACACCAAATTAGGAGGAATAGCTAATACCCCAGAGGACAGGATCAAAATTCAAAATGACCCAAATAGACTAGAAAGCTGGGCCAAAGCTAAAAAAATGAAATTCAGCACGGAGAAATGTAAGGTACTGCACTTAGGGTGGAAAAATGAAATGCAGATATAGGATGGGGGACACCTGGCTGAATGAGACTACATGTGAAAGGGATCTAGGAGTCCAAGTAGACCACAATTGAACATGAGTCAACAGTGTGATGCGGCAGCTAAAAAGGCCAATGCAATTTTAGGCTGCATCAATAGAAGTAAAGTGTCTAGATCAAGAGAAGTAATAGTGCCACTCTATTCTGCTCTGATCAGGCCCCACCTGGAATATTGTGCCCAGTTCTGGGCACCACAATTCAAAAAGGACATTGAGAAACTGGAGCGTGTCCAAAGGAGGGCGACTAAAATGGTGAAGGGTCTGGAAACCATGTCCTATGAGGAAAGACTTAGGGACCTGGGGATGTTTAGCCTGGAGAAAAGAAGGTTAAGAGGTGTTATAATAGCCCTGTTTAAATATTTGAAGGGATGTCATATTGAGGAGAGAGCAAGTTTGTTTTCTGCTGCTCCACAGAACAGGACCTGGAGCAATGGATGCAAGCTCCAGGAAAAGAGATTCCACCTCAACATTAGGAGGAACTTCCTGACAGTAAGGGCTTTCCATTAGAGGAACACACTCCCTCAAAGTGTAGTGGAGTCTCCTTCTTTGGAGGTCTTTAAGCAGAGTCTGGATGGCCTTCTGTCAGGGATGCTTTGATTGAGAGTTCCTGCATGGCAGGGGGTTGGACTGGATGGCCCTTGTAGCCTCTTCCAACTCTACGATTCTATGATTCTATGATTCTAAGATGTATGTATTTAGTTCAGAACAAATAAAAATTGAATGAAATAAATCTAGCTCAGTTTGATAAACTTTAATTTTAAAATGAATCCAAAGCATAACAAATGGATGCCTTCACTGTCACTCAGACATAAGACACTTTTGTGCCCATTCAAAGCTTATCTTTCTCTGGCAGTGAGAGAACAGCTGATTTCTGCAGCCATTTCCTGATGTCTGCTGTCTAATATTCATTCTGGATTATTTAGTTTGGGCAGAGAGCTGACCATCCCAAACACCTGTCAGCAACTCATCTGAGCCATATAGCCAATGCTGGCATACAGCAGAGTATGACTGGCAAATTCAGAAACGTGGTTCTCAGCTCTCAATTGAGATAACAGCAGCTGGACGTCTTCCAGGAACTGAAGAATGCAGAGGCTTCGGGAACTCTCCAGCAAACGCTGACTCCGGCTCCTGCTGATAAACAACCAGACAAGCCGAATCTCCCGAAGTGCTATCTTTATTTACAGTGCTACAAATCACCAACGCTATATTACAGATCACACACGAATACCAACTCTCCTACTACAACCCACAAGCAATTACTGGAAGCCCTTGAGTTTATATAGCCTTCACACCATGTGGTCTCCCAAACTCAGTCACTTCCTGTCCCACAGTGTAAAGTGTCCCACCGTGCAATACAGACAGATGTTTCATCATCCAGGCATAGGTGCACACAGGCACCAAAGTGTCCTTGAGCCTATGAGCATTAGCTGTGCTTGATCAGCCTTGTCCTTCTCAGTGCTAGATTCACATGGTCAGACACACACACATCTAAGCATTTCCAGTGTGCTGACTTTAACCCCTGACAACACCTCCTTGGCTTTGGCTCCAAGAGCAGGGACAGACTAGTCACTGACTTCAGTGGCCTGAATTTGCCCTGCCTACGTGCCTTGTTATTTCCTACTGGTTGTCAATGAGACAATTTAACAATGTATTTATAACTATTGTGCCTCATCTGTTTCTCATTTATTTATGCTACCTACCCCATGACGCTTAGGCTAATCTGAACTAGATTCTATGAAAGTCTATGGAGAAAATGTCTGAAATCAGAGGGACGACCATTTTTGTAACTGCTATGTCACTCTCCCATGTCCCAACAATAGCATATGGGATGTTCTGGGAAACGAAAAATGTGGCAACCAAGCAGATGGGATTGTAACAATTGGATAAAGAAATAAAACCAATTATAACAAAATTAACTACAAATCTGTAGAACAAGCAAATAAAACCTTGCCCACCATCTACTTTGGACCTAATGATTTGGCATCAATCTGTGAATAACTTTGAAAATGCTAAATTATTATGAGAAGAAGCAAGTGTCTGGTGCTTTACATTTCTGCTCTCATTTTTTTAGCATCCATGTCAGATCACACCTAAGGAATGCTTCTCAGAGCCCATTGGCTCAGCAAGATGGTTTTGCTGGCCTTTCATTGGAGAGACCAGTTGTTTCAAACAAAACAGCGCACTTTTGCGGGCTGTTAGACAGGGAGGGGGTGGGGCTAAGCCTATTTAAGGTTCTCCCGCCCTTGGCCTCCTGGTCAGTTTGAAAGAGCTGGCCCACCCTCCCACCTCGACGACAGTGTAAGATTCTTTCTGGTTGCTTCGGGGCCAGGTAGGAATTTTTGCCCTTGTTTTCCCAAGGGGTTTTTTTTTTTTTTTTTTGGTGCCTATCCTACACTGTTGGATGGAGAATTGGATGATTGGCTTAGGGTGTGGCCATAAATAGACCTCAGGCATAGGCGGGGGGAGATAGTCGGTTCGGTGAGCACCTCGGCACCCTCATAAAGGGTGGGTCTCTGGAACAGAGGTTTACGTCTTGAGACTAAACACGAAGGGAAAGAGATTTGCCTTGGGGCTGGCTTGAGATTCAAAACCTCACAAGTCTTGAGAGTTGAGTGGGGAAGTCTTGGGTTGGCCTTTCGGATGAGGGCCGGCCAGGGAGCAACCCAAAGTATGGATTGCCCTTGGGGCTCAGGTGTTTTCGCCCTTTTGGAAGTTGGGGAATTGTTCTTGGAGCAGACCATCCGCCAGCTGTTCCTGCACAAGGTTCTCCCCACTGGGCTTGCAGTTCTCAAGAAATAAAGTTAAATAGGTTGAATTTTAATAAAGTTGCCCATTTTATAACCCAGTTCTCTGTGTCTGGTCTCGTTATTTAATGAGTGGGTCAGCAATGCACACGTAGACGTACATGAGAGACAAATTTTGATATTACTAAATATAAGCAACAAATGTTGATCAGGCATAATATTTTGCTGCCTGGGGCAAAAGACAATATAGTGCTTCCCTCTCTTCAAACATTTTGTTTGCAGAACTGGACTACTAATTGAATCTTGCTAGCAATTTGATAACATCCCACTAGATCTGAGGACACCAGTTTAATTTAGGTGAGGAAGATAGGCAGGATTTCTTCACCATTTTAGGGCAATGGCTGAGAGTATGCATGTTTGAAAAGAAACAGCTGGGGATTCCACCACTGCTGCTGAAAACATTTCCTGACTGAAGCAGTTCTCTAATGGTAGCCCTGGACCTTGTGATCAGGGAAAGAGTGATTAGGAGGCATAAGCAAACTTTATATACTTGCTGTTGTTAGCTGTCCTCGAGTCAATTCCAACTCATGCTGACCCTGTGGATGAGGCATCTTCAAGTATCCCTATCTTCCACTGCTTTGCTTAAGTCCTGCAATCTATTATTATTATTATTATTATTATTATTATTATTATTATTAACCTTTATTTATGAAGCGCTGTAAATTTACACAGCGCTGTACATGCAATCTTTTTAGTTAGACGGTTCCCTGCCCTCGGGCTTACAATCTAAAAAGACATGACACAGAAGGAGAAGGGAATGGTGGCGGGAAAGGGTAAGAGGTCCAGCAGTTCCTCTCTACCTCCGAGGCCTGGACCAAGGCAGATGGACTGGAGGGAGGGCTTGGCTTCAAAATGGAAGGTTAATCTTCATCCAGGGAAAATACATACTCTCAAGTAGGATAATACATATACAATACATAGCAATACAGGAAATGGTTCGATAAACAGGCAACAAAAGAACATCAGATAGTAAGCAACAATTATGCAATGCCTGGGAAGGCTTCTCTGAACAGGATGGTTTTCAACTCCGTTTTGAAGCTAGTTAAAGAAGTGATGGCTCTTGCTTGTGGGGGAAGAAGGTTCCAGGAGTGAGGGGCAGCGAGTGAAAAGGGGCGAATCCGGGATGGGGCAGAGGAAATCCTGGGCTGAGACAGGAACCCTTGACTACCAGAACGGAGGGCCCGAGTGGGAAGGTGAGGAGAAAGAAGGTCTGATATGTAAGGAGGGGCCAGTCCATGGAGGGCTTTGAATGTCGACAGCAGGAGCTTATACTGAATGCGGAAAGGGAGAGGGAGCCAGTGAAGGGATGCCAACACAGGAGAGATGTGGTCAGAGCGGTGGGTGGAAGTGATAATGTGTGCAGCTGAATGCTGGACAGAGATTAAAGGAGGGAGGTGAGAAAGAGGAAGCCCAGCCAGGAGGACATTACAGTAATCCAGTCGTGAGATCACTAGGGCATGGACCAGGATCTTGGCAGTAGAGGAGGAGAGATATGGTCGGATTTTGGCAATATTGTACAAAAAGAATCTACAAGCCTTGGCTGTGGTCTGGATCTGAGGGATACACGACAGAGAAGAGTCAAAGATAAAACCAAGACTGCGGGCTTGCTGGACTGGTTGAATAGAAATGTTGTCCACAGAGACAGAAAAGGAGTGTTGAAGGGTGGGCTTAGGAGGAAAGACAAGAAGCTCCGTCTTGGACATGTTGAGCTTCAAACGCCGATGGCGCATCCACTGCGAGACAGCTGTGAGGCAAGACGAGACTTGCTGTTCAAGTCTTGGAGAAAGGTCAGGGGCAGAAAGATACAGCTGGGTGTCATCAGCATACAGATGGTAGGAAAAACCAAAAGAGCTGATGAGTTTTCCTAAGGACAGTGTGTAGAGAGAAAACAGAAGGGGACACAGAACAGAGCCCTGGGGAACTCCAACAGATAAGGGAACAGGAGAAGAAGTCTGACCCCCTGCAACTACTGCAAAAGATCGGCCAGACAAGTAAGATCTAAACCAGTCGAGAACAGAGTCTGAGAACCCAAAGTCAGAGAGTATGTCAATTAGGAGACAGTGATCAACAGTGTCGAAGGCTGCAGACAAATCGAGAAGGATGAGAACAGAGTAAAGGCCATTAGCCTTGGCCTGTAAAAGGTCATTCGAGATCTTAGTGAGAGCTGTCTCTGTGGAATGCCTTGGGCGGTCTATGCCCATAATCCCAGTTGAGTCCATCCATCTGGTCTACAGTCTATCCCCCCCTTCTTCTACTCTCTACCTTTTCATCCATGCCTTCTCATTATAGTTTTATGTGGGTTTTTCGGGCTATGTGGCCATGTTCCAGAAGAGTTTCTTCCTGACGTTTTGCCAGCATCTGTGGCTGGCATCTATAAGATGCAATCTAGGTTGCTGATATTCCTTCCTGATATTCCTTCCTCCTATCTTCAGTCCTCCTTCTACTGATTCTAATTGCCTTTCTTACGATGTTTTCAGCATGTAAGTTGAACAAACAAGGTCATAGGATTCAACTTCACCTGACCTCTTTGCATGTTGGGAACCACTCTTTTTCTCCAAGTTCCGTTCTGATGCTGGCCTCTTGCCCTTGGTACAGATTTTTTATCAGGATTATCGTAGTGGCACCCCGATGTCTTTGAGTACATTCCATAGCTTTTTATGATTTATACTGTCAAATGCTTTGCTATAGTCTATGAAACATATGTTGGTTCCCCCCCCCCAAGATTTGTTGGTGCACTCCATTAGCTGTTGTATGTTTGTGGTATGGTCCCTTGTTTCTCTTCCTTTCCTGAAACCTGCTTGCACCTCTGGAATTTCTCTTCCCATATATGGTTGGAGTCTATGATGCAGAATTTTGAACATTACTACTTTCTATGAATTATTCTTTATTTCTGAGGTCAACAGCACACCACTTCCATGAATATATTCTGACCTTGTATCAGAATAAAACTGTGAATTACTTCCCTTTAGTATAAACAGTCTGGTAACTGGTACAGTGTGCCTGCTCCAACCACAGGTTAGCCATTCACAGTCTGAGTTTCTGTGGACAGTAAACCCCAGCTTTTTCAATGGGGGCATGTGCAAATGGTGGTGCAAGTGGCGCACATGCCCATTGAAAAGAACAGAACTTAAGGTCCAGAGTTTTTTGCTATCTGTGGGGAGGGGACCCAGAATAGATCCCCCAAGGATAGCAAGGGCACACTGTATAATTTATTTTAAAAACTTTTTCATCAGTTGTAACATTCAAATCTATCCCTATGTTGTACCTTTTGTAAAGTGCCACCTTCCTGTGTGCCCCCCCTTCTCTCTCTCAGAGCATATGATTTTCCCACCCTAACTTAGAATGAGACATATTTACCTCTAAGTTCCAAATTGTTAGGGCTGAATTTATAAGAAAATCTTGTGCCACCATAAGAGTAGTGACTGTATGTTTGTGGAGTATGTGGAGCAAGATTCCCTCAATGTCTTTGAAGATTCAGGCTGCATCCTGTACACCTTTGCCAGGTAGTAAGTTCATCTGTACACAGTGGGACATTCTTCTGAGTAGCATACATAGTTTTGTTCTTTCAATGAAGCTGTGTCTGTTTAAACAGCTATCCTACTTTGTCCTTTCAATAAAGAGGGGGGAATGATGTTGGGAGTTAGTCCTTCTTCCCTCTACACACTGTGACACCAAAGATCACCTGTAACCTGAGCCGAGTTCAGTAAAGTTTCCCAACAAGGAGAAAAGCTGGCAACCCAGAGCAAAGACATGGTGTCAGTTTCAGTGACAAAGTTCTGCATAGTTAGAGAAAGACAACTTGGAACATTTTCAAAACATAGGCAGATAAATGACTCCTGTGAAAAGGAAGTGTGTAACTTGCTGTGACCTGTACACAATGCTTTCTGTCTTTGCTTTTCAAGATAGAAGCCCCATCCACCCACTTCAACAAAAACAACTTCTTATACTTACTATGAAGGACATTATTAAAAGCAAGTAAGTATTTTGTCTACACTTCAAAACAGCATGGCATAAAGATCACAACACTTTGCTAGTGATAGGCTCAGTCCCAATAATACAATGCAATATTTGAAGATAATGTGCACTGGTAAAACAAAGTTTGAAGGGAAAAAAAGGGATTGAATCTAAAAAGCCATTTTAAATTACATGCTTTTGCCTTTTTAAACAAAGAAGTAAATTATATTAATTTGTGATTTATTTTTTTATGGAGTCCTATTTAAATAGTCCAGAACGGCAGCTCTCAACATTCATCACCATCGACTGTTGTCGGGTCCTGTCTGCATGGGCCAAATTAAATGGCCTCCCTCCATTCGTTCAGCAGGGAGTCTGGACAACACATGGCCCAAATGATGGCCAGCTTCTTCAGCCAAACCTGGAGTAAACCATTCTTAGAGTTAAAAAGCTTACTATTTGCTCTGGATCTTCCTGGAAGATATGCAGCCCTGAGTTGCAATGCTGGGTGGCTGTTTGCCTGTGTGTCCCTGTGGTGCCATTGTCAAGGTGAATCATTCACTCTCAGGTCAGAACAAGATACCGAGCCATGTGATCAATGCTGGGTACCTCATTTTGACCTCAGAACAGTGACCCACAGCAGTGGCACAGTAGGACATGTGTGTGAACAGCACAGTGTCACAATGGAAGACCCCAGGTAGCAGAGGATGGTTGAAGCAGTTCTGAGGCTAGGATACTTCAGGCTTCTCCAGTAGTATCCTTGCCTATGCAGGCACCACCTAGGGCTACTGTCCATTGTAGTGAAACAACATATGGAACACTGTCCAGTTTGCATCCTTGACATAGATTTGAGGGTATATTTTAATGAATAAATGTTGGAGATATTTGTCTATTCAGACATAAGCCCTAGGCTCTTCACATTGGCCTGGTACATACATGCGGTCCGCAGCTACCCCTTTCCACAATGGATTGGGGCCAGGCAGCCCCAGAGGCCCATATCCACTGCTTTTCCAGGTCCTGTGTACAAAAGCAGCAAAATGCTGCTTCTCTGTGGCCTGGAAAGGGGTGTCCATGGGGCTTCTTGTCCCATGGACACCCCGACAAGCGCAGCCAGAGCAGAAAAGAGCCACTCGCCTCTTTCTCCCTAGCTTCGTTCCCATGGCAATCTAGTTGCCATGGGAATGAGGCGCCCTCCCAGAAGGAGCTCTGTTTTGGAGCTCCTTCTCACACCGCAAATAGGGCATCCTAAGCACCCTCCAGCTGTGCAATGCCCTCAGGCATGTGGCAGTCCATTTGGACATGTGCGTGCGTGATGGCATCGTTGTGCATTGCGTATGGATGGCGCCATGCCAAGGTGGCACTCTCCATATGTAGTAGGGTTGGGGAGCGTGTGGTTGCTGCAAACTCCCCAGCCATACTTTTGGCCCCAGGACAGTGCTTCAAAGCCATCTGTACTAGGCCATTATATAGTTATAGCGATTTAACATTTGGTCATGGTTGTTTCAAATGGATTTTCAGTTTAGAACTGAGAGCTCCACGTGACCTTCTGCTTGAGCCAGTGGGAGAGTTTACAGAGCCTCTGGACTTTGGCTGCTTGGTCACTCACATTGTTATCAGTGGTGTTTTCAGTCTATGGCATCTGTTTGACCAGTTCTTACAACTTTAATCAGTAATATTGTAAGATGATAATGTTCAGATAGCTATGAGTCATACTGTATGGAGTTTATTACACACCTTCAGTTCTGCCATGCTCCCGTTGCCCCAGCGTCATTGATCTGTGACAGCAGCCTCCTGGTGGGATCACGGATGGTGCTATTAAAGGGGAACGCTTCTGTTTTTGTCATGGAAGCATTCTCGTAATTGTTTTTAAAAAGAGCCCCTTTTTAATAATGATTTGATCCATTATTTAAAAAGGTCTCTTTTTAAAACAATTACGAGAACACTTCCATGATGAAAACGGAAGCGTTCCCCTTTAATAGCACCATCCACGATCCCACCAGGAGGCTCTCATTGCAGATCAATGACGCTGAGGCGACGGGAGCATGGTGGAACTGAAGGTGTGTGATAAATTCTTATGCAGGACAATAAAATTGTCCTGTCCAACTCCAGTTTAGAGATAAAAAAGCATAAGAAGGGAGAGGCAGGGCCTTAACTTTGCTCATTAGGGATATAATTTTTGGCTTATTTTGTTCTCAGGGCCATCACATAAGAATATCAAAAGTTTTCATTTCCTGTGCCGGTTGAGAGGAGAAGCATCTATGTGCATTTTTGGTGATTTTTCACCTTAGATATTTTATTA